>NC_084589.1:1402500-1687500 GCF_033807715.1 Cololabis saira
CAGGAGCAGGTGCAGGAGCAGGAGCGAGAGCAGGAGCAAGAGTAGGTAAGAAGCAGGAGCAGGAGCAGGTGCAGGTGCAGGAGCAAGAGTAGGTAAGACGCAGGAGCTGGTGCAGGAGCAGGTGCAGGAGCAAGAGTAGGTAAGGAGCAGGTGCAGGTGCAGGAGCAGAAGCGAGAGCAGGAGCAAGAGTAGGTAAGAAGCAGGAGCAGGAGCAAGTGGAGGAGCAAGTGCAGGAGCAAGAGTAGGTAAGAAGCAGGAGCAGGTGCAGGAGCAGGTGCAGGAGCAAGAGTAGGTAAGGAGCAGGTGCAGGTGAAGGAGCAAGAGTAGGTAAGAAGCAGGAGCAGGAGCAGGTGCAGGTGCAGGAGCAAGAATAGGTAAGGAGCAGGTGCAGGAGCAAGTGTAGGTAAGGAGCAGGTGCATGTCCAGAAGCAGGTGCAGGAGCAGGAGCGAGAGCAGGAGCAAGAGTAGGTAAGGAGCAGGTGCAGGTGCAGGAGCAAGAGTAGGTAAGAAGCAGGAGCAGGAGCAGGTGCAGGAACAAGAGTAGGTAAGGTGCAGGTGCAGGTGCAGGATCAAGAGCAGGAGCAAAAATAGGTAAGGAGCAGGAGCAGATGAAGGAGCAGGTGCTGGAGCAAGAGTAGGTAAGAAGCAGGAGCAGGAGGAAGAGTATGTAAGGAGCAGGTGCGTGTCCAGGAGCAGGTGCAGGAGCAAAAATAGATAAGGAGCAGGAGCACACGCAGGAGCAGGAGTAGGAGGAAGAGTGGGTAAGGAGCAGGTGCAGGTGAGAGTGCAGGTGCAGGTGCAACTGCAGCTGCAGGAGCAAGAATAGGTGAGGTGTATGTGCAGGAGCAGGTGTTTTTTTCCACGTTCCAATGCTTGATCATCCTGACAGAGTTGATAGATTTTCACTGAATGTTGGCCTTTATAAGCTGTTGGATTCATATAAACCTGAATATACTAGTCAGTCTGAACTGATGATGTCTTCCGGAAGTCCAGTCGCTTTAAATGAAGATTTTAAGGAACATCAGGGAAAAGAGAAAAAAGAACATTAAATAACTCTTAAAGAAGAGGAAGTATTGATTATGGGCCAGATGAGATCAAACTAGACCGAATGATTTGCTAGAATGTCAGAACATTTTTTTAGATTGTTAAAATCTACAAAACTGATGAAAAACTGAAGCAAAACAAGGACTGCAGAGAACAGTGTAACCAGGCAGAAATGAAATGGAAACTATCTCAACTGCCATCAAATTGTGAAGTTGTTCTTTTTCAGACTGAACAATCCTACCTGAGAATTAGTTGTTTGATTGTCTATCGCCTAAGGATTCTGTATGTCACTTGCTGTTGGGATCTGATCTTATGGCCTCTTACCTGTTTGTGTCCTGTTTTGGGTCCACCGTTATGGTGGACTTGTGCTTACATGTCACATATTCTTATCCAGAGTGCAGTCTGTATCTGCGATTGGTAACCTGCCAGTTCCTGGTTATCAGCAGATCTGCTTGTGTGCAACTTCACATACGTACATGAACTTGCCTTGAGCCACTTTCACACGCAGATGGAGGGATGAAAGCCTATTGGAAATGCTCCATGGTCCCATGATGGCAGAATATTCCCTCCTTATTGGTTAACCCCAACCCTAACCCTGACACTTTTCTACGAAATATTACTGTATACCATAATCACCAACTGCTTCTTTTAGGGTGGTTTCACACCTGTCCTGTTTGGAGCAGTTGTTCTGAAACAAGGAGCGTTTCCCCCTACAGATCGGTTGGTTTGGTACATATGAACACAGCAATCGCGCTGGGATGCGGCACAAAACAAGCGAGCCGGGATCTCCTAGGAGAGGTGGTCTCGGCTCGCTTCCATTCCAGACCTGGAGCGGTTCGTTTGCAGTAAGAACATAATCCACACAGCAACCGATTAACCACAGAAACACACAGAAACAACCTAGCCACACTCGCTTACGATGCTCCATAGTTTTTTTTCCCGGGGTACGGAAGAGGAAACTCTTTCTGCGTTCATTTCTGACCAATGAGAGAACAGTTGGTTCATGGCATTTGTTAACAGCTTTGAACCACTACAGACAGTTGCCTTGTGAACACAAACGCCACAAACGAAAAACAAAACAACTGTATTTAGCCCCTGAATCGGAACAAAACAAACGGGCCACAGGTGTGAAAGCACTCTTAATGTCACGAAATGTGTCATGGAGGAGAGAACCCAGGAGTTCAGGGAAGACTGGATGAGGGAGATCAAACTAGTACCAAAGACGCTAGGAACCAGACTTTCAAAATAAAATAGGAAGTACATATGACAAACGCTAAAGTATTTTTTTCTTTTTTGGCAGCATCTCTAGTTTGTTGGTGACTTGGCGAAGTGGTCTCAGACCTGACTCTGTCCCTGTGATGTCCTGACTACAGGATAAAAGGACCATGTTTTGCCTTTCTGGATTGACATTTCACATAGTACCAACATCACAACCTCTGAGTCACATATGGAGTGGAAGTGATGTGGTCCTGATGTGCAAAGACTTTCCAGTGGTTTTGCTCCGTACTCAGATCCCACTGGGAGCACTTCAGAAGGTCTGGAGGATCTTGTAAATGTTGCTGTGCATCCACCGAAAGTGAAATACTGGAAAGCCACACAGTCGAGAAAAAAAAATGCGTGCCGCACAACACACACACGCACACCGCACAACACACACACAAGCATACAAGTGTGCAAAACTTAGTTTGATTGTACTTTATTTAAGTTATTACATTAATCAGTTTGCTCCAGGTGTCCCGCCACGGAGCCGCCGCCGGGCAATCACGGGCAATTCACGCGCCCCCCTTCCCCCTTTAACTTTTCATGGTGGCCTCAAAACATCCGCCTTAAGCCTGAATTATGGTTCCGCGTTAAATCGACGCAGAGCCTACCGTACGGCGCGCGTCGCCACATACCCTAAGCCGTAGGCTCTGCGTTGGTGTAACGCGGAACCATAAGTCAGCCTTTACAGTAATACAATGGGCGCATTGCATCATTGGGCGCGCGGCACATTTAAAAAAAAAAAAGACATTTATATGCGCCTAATGGTTACAAAAATATGGTAATACTTTTTAACAGGTACATTTAAAAAATAAGTTATCCCTCCTTTGAAAATATAAGAAGTGGAATGTTCAGATATTGCTAAATTGAGAAAAAAGAGAAACTGGAGTACAGAGTACAATCAAAATTTCAAAAGAGCTGGTTCAGAGTGAAGTTCACCACTGCTGCTGTCCCCTCTTCTTATGACTACAGTCCATAAACATCTGGAACTGAGGAGCTACACCAGCTGATGGAGTTCTGGAGAGGAATGTTGCCCCCCTCTGGTCTGATGATGGACAGGAGCTGATCAACAGCCCTGGAACTTTTGTTTCATGATGCTCCAGATGTGGAATATCTGGACTGCACACAGACCAGTTCAGCACATGGACTCTTCTCCTGTGAAGCAGGGTGATGGATGCAGTATGTGATTTAAACCGTTGATGCCAGACGTGTCTCATTTGACACATGAATTTCCGAGACCGTTGCACCATCCTCTCTTAATCATTTTTTTAATAAATATAAAATATATAACTTTACTTAATGAACAAACTCGAGAAGGGCAAATAATTTCTCTAAAACACTTAATTTGGCTTTCTTAAATGTTAGTTTTGTAGCTGGGGAAACATTTTTAATTAATGATTTTATCACTGCGCACCCTGGAGCTGAGGTTTTAACTTGGTTAGACCAAAATAACTGCAGCTGTTCTCATGGAGTCGACCTCCTGGTTATAGTTTTATCAGTGAGGCCAGAGTGAGCAGGGGGGGGTTGCAGTCTTTTTTAATGAATCATTTCAATGTAAGCAGTTATCTCCTAGACGTTTTCAGTCTTTTGAATACGTGGCTGTACAGCTGAAAACCTCATCCAGAGTCTTGTTTCTGAATGTTTACAGGCCCCCAAATACTGTGCAGACTTCTCTGATGACCTCAGTGAACTGCTGTCTGTGATCTGTGTTGATTTTGACCGTGTAATTATTGTTGGGGATTTTAACATCCATGTGGACAACCTTCAGGACAAATGGACCAAAGACCTTAGTAACACTCTGGACAAATACACATGCACAATAGGGGGCACACTCTAGACCTACTGATCTCTAAGGATCTGAGAATCTACAATGTTACTGTGTCCGATCACTCCCGATGTGGGCGTGTCTGATCACTCCTTATGTGGGTGTGTCTGATCACTACTGTATTTTCTTTGAAAGGACGATTTCACTGCACACAAATGTCTCAACAGCAGTGATCTCAAAATGCTGCATAACTGAAAACAGAAAGAAAACCTGGTTAAAGGTCTCACTGCTAACACATGCCCTGTCTGGGGGTTCGATCAATGAGCTTGTCAGTAACTTCAATGCATAAATGTTAAGTGTTAAATGTTATGGATGCTATTGCTCCCACCAAGGTGAAGGTTATCTCTGGAAGGAAGACGTCTCCGTGGGAAAAGAGAGAGTCGGAAAGCTTAGTGCAGATGGAGAAAAATAAACCTCCAGGTTCATTATTCAATTCAATTTAATTCAATTTTATTTATATAGCGTCTATTTCAACAGAAGTTGTCTCTAGGCGTTTTCCCAGAGACCCAGAACATAAACCCCTGAGCAAATATTACATTTTGGCGGACACAATAACGGACCTCGCACCCATCAGGACTGTATGGAAGGGGGCGTGGTCACAAGCGTTTATTGGTTGCTTAGCAACGTGTGTTTGTTTTACTGTTATCAACTGGTAGTTGTCAACTGACAGTTCTTCTAGTCAGTTGGATTCCGCTGTCATGGAATAAAGACGTGTTTTACCAACCTCTGGAGTCGAGCCTCATCCTGCCACAACATGAACATAACAAACAATGGCAGGTAAAAACTCCCCTAGTGGGAGAAAAACCTTAAGCCAAACAGTGGCAAGAAAAACTCCCCTTTAGGAGGGAAGAAACCTGGACCAGGACCTGGATCATAAAGAGAAACTTCACTTACAACTGAGGAATGCAAGCAAGTCATGTCACAATCCATTCCTCTCCTGCCCGGCCAGTCATTTTCCACTCTACTCCCCCTCTGCTCCACTCTCCCTGCCAGCCACACCCACCAAAGCAGCCAACTCTGTTCACCTGTGCACTTAGGTGTTCCTCATCTGTATCAAGCCTGGATTTAAGCCTCTCTGGTTCATAGACTCACTGCTAGATTGTTTTCGCTCCCATGCCTGACTCTCCAGCACTTCGTCCCGGCTTGCTTATCTGGTATCGACCCAACTTGCCCCCGACCATCGCTTCTGTCTCAGCCCTAGTAAATCCTCCAGCCTTCTGTCCCCGACTACGAGTTTGCCTCCCTGCTTTCCGTTCCTTGTCTGCCTGTGGCTGGTTGGCACTAGGCCGGTTCCTGTTCCAACTGATCCCCTTCTCCTATCCAGCTAAACATCCTCTGGGAACGTAATCAAGCTCTGGATCCAGTTCTCTGGATCCATCCTCTGACCTGCTATAAACCTGCCAAATGAATACTGTTTAAAACAAGAACCTGGCTCATTTGTGCTGCGATTGGGACAGATGCAACAGCTAGCAACCCGCTTCTCCCGGCCTTCTCCTTCTGCTGTGTCTGCCCCCCATTCTGGAGCATCAGTTTCTGCTCCGGCACCTTTGCCAGCCTCTTCACCGGCCAGAGACGCTCCTGAGCCCACGGTGGGAACCCCGGAGCGTTACGATGGTGATCACGAAACTTGTGGGCCCTTCCTCACCAACGGCTCTCTTCTGTTCGCCCTGAACCTTTGCCACAGAACCAGCAAAGGTAGCATTTATCATCAACCACCTGACAGACAGAGCTTGACTCTGGGGAACAGCTGAGTGGGAGAGACAGTCTCCAGCCTGTTCTTCCTTTGACCTGTTTGCTGCCAAACTTTGCAAGGTTTGAGAATTGTTAGTCCGAGTCAACAAGGGGACTGACAGGACTGAAGAAAAGTGTGCGAACGGTGGCAGATTATTCTTTTGATTTCCGCACCGGAGCCAGCCAAAGCAAATGGAATAGTTCAGCCCTCTGTGAGGTCTTCCTCCACGGTTTGGCTGATTATATTAAAGATGAACTGGCCTCACATGACACCACCCTCACCTTGGACGGGGTGATTGTCTTGCCCATCTGCATTGACCTAGGGATCCAGGCCCATCGACGACAGAAGCGTCAAGGGGGGTCCCAATGCTTTTTTCCACCCAGCGCCCGTGGGAGTACTGCAGCAGCCAACTCCACTGCATCAACAGGTGGGAGATCCTGAACCCATGCAGTTGGGTCGCACCTCCCTCTCCCTGGAAGAGAGGAAGCGCCACAGCAAGTCTAATCTCTGCCTCTTTTTGTGGGGCAGCGGCGCACTATATCTCCAGCTGTCCACCAAAAAGCTTACTAGTAGGGAGACCCTGATGAGCTCAATTGCCCCGTCACCTCCCCAAAACCAGAGACCTCTGTTCCAAGGACGGGTTCTTCTTCCAGGGGGCTATCTTCATTGACTCTGGGGCTGATCCCTGTGTTATTGCTGAGGAGATGATCAACCAAGGTCAACCACTTTGGGCCCCTGAGCAAGGTACTCAACCACTCCCCAGGCGCTCTACAAAAACAGCAGCCCACTGCTCCTAGTTTGACTAGAGATAGGTTAAATGCAGTGGAAGATTACTAAATTGTGAGATTACTAAATGAACAATTTATTTTATTTTATTTTTTTCTCTCCATGCTGTTGATCAAAAAGTAACTTCTGACTGCACCACAACAATGAGAGTAGCTCACAGAGCTGCAGAAGAAATCATGGTGCAGGAAAGTAAGAGACTCACGAAAGTAACAATGAGAAGTAGTAATGGAAGATAATATGAGAGCCAGTAACCAAAAAAGACACTTCCTTCTTCCAATTTTTGAACACGCGATCAGATTTTCTTTAAATAGAAATCTGACAAAACATGGGTTATTTATCTTCTATCAACAACGAATAATAACCTGTTCTAGTTTCACCATGGGTTTTTTTATATACTAATAGACTATCTTTTCAAGAACAATGAGAATATATAGATTTAGAAGAGTACCTCAAGAGTACTTAACATCTATATGAATGTTAAGGTCACCCACTATGATGACGTTTGTCTGTACTGATCAATAAACCAGATAGGAAATCTGAAAACTCAGAAAGAAAATTTAGATAAGCACCAGCAGGGGGCCGGTACACTACCACTAACACAACTGGCTTCTCTGATTTCCAGCTCAGGATTTGTACACTAAGGGCCTGATTTACTAAAGGTTTGCGTGTGTAAAAACGTGTGCAAACTTGACATCACCCGCAAACCAATGTGCAAGCTGATCTACTAACAGCGTGCAAAGAGGACTGCGCCTCTCAAATGAGCAAAATAGCACACGCTATTCATTTAGTACTTTTGCTCTGATGAATAATCAATATGGGTATCAGCACCCCTGCCGTGAAAAGCACGCCCTCGTCTGACAAAAATGATATTCTCATTCCGTGTCACGTTCTGTTTAGTGTCCAGTTTTGTGTTAATGATTCATGTTTAAATGCGCTTATGGATTCCACAATAGTCATACTTTCCCACAATCACAGTCACAGATAACAAAAATCGGGTAAATGGTTATTGATGTCATTAATTAATAGCCTGCTTACTGTGTTGTCTTCCATAATATTTGTAAATATATATAATATAAACTCCTAAGTATGTGTTTGTGTGAGTGTGTATATATAAATATATTGAAGTGTCAGTGTGTTGTTTTTTTTCTTGGTCTACTTATCATTGAATATACGAGGGGGTGCTTTTCACGGCAGGGGTGCTGAATACGGCACAACAATTTGCCTCTTCCACTAATATCTCTAACTCCAACTCGTCAAATTTCATTTTGCGCTCGCAAACCGTAAGACACGCAACACCTCATTTAAATACTGAGGTTTGCACCTGTTATCAATTGCGCACGCAATCTTAGTTGATCACCCGCAAAACACACAACAACAGCACGTGCAAACTTTTTCAGTGCACATGCAATTTAGTACTCTTTATTTAGGATCTTAGTAAATCGGGCCCTAAGTATGAAGCTTTGGAATGTATTATAATCACATTTAGATGGAGATTTTATTTGAAGACTGGTATTATTGATTGCTGCTACTCCTCCGTCTCGGCCTGAGCTTCGGGGAATATGATGATTAAAAAAACCAGGCGGCATTGATTCATTTAAACTAAATTATTTTTCCTTCTGTAACCCCCCCCCAGAAAAAATGAGTCCAGTCAAGCAGACAATGATCCACTTTTACAAGGCTCCCGGTGGGACCTGAGGTCACACTGAGGACGGGGAAAAATCAGACCCTGGAGCTTCCACCATCAGTAGGATCCAGGGGTAATAAGGCTTTCATCGCAGTACAACTGTGTGATGTCAACAACTGACCAAAAGGTGAGACAAAGTTATAGATGGACAACTTAAGTATCCCCACAAAACCAGAAACCACAGCAAACTAGCTCCTGATAAGACATGACTTACATCAAGAATAGGGATAGTTCAGCATTGGTCTTCACCCTGTTTCTTCCCTCTCACCAACAAGTAGCCAGTCTAAGCTTTACTCTTGTTTGACGTAGTTCTGTTTATACGGGTCTTCAGCCGGTCAACACATTCACATGCGCTGCTATTTGTGTGTTGGGCTCAATTCATGACTGTTTACAACACTGGACCACACTAGAGCTGGAGGGAATAAAAAAATCTTGTGTCATCTTCATTAAATAGGACTTGTACTGAACTTTCTCTGTGTGTCTTGAGAACACTTGCTGTGAACTGGCTCTGTGCAAATAAACTGAACTTTCCATCCATGGCTTTGGTGTTTGGTACAGTATAGAGTCCTCTGTGGCCTGTAAAGGATTTTGTTCCTTCTAACCAGATTAAATCCTGATAAATTACACATTTAAAGGAATAAAACTTTAAAAAGTTTCCACAGAGTGCAGCTGCATGCTTGTCCAACCCCTCCCTAAAAAAAGTAGTGGTCCAGTCCTGTTACACGACACATTCCTGAACGAGTGTTAAAGGCCCCCTGCAGAGTCCCACAAAACAGGATGTGGAGCCGACTGTAATCCTTCTGGACAGATGTGAAGTGGACAGTCAGAGATGACATGTGGGCTATTACATAACCAGCTGCTTCACTGTGAGGGTCACAGTTCATGGAAGACATTCATTGATTCTGAAAGAAGATTAAAAGAACAATATTTACAGTGCAGACGGAGAGAACATTCAGAGTAGGAATCTGTCACAAGTGAGTACACTGACCCAAACCAGGAGAAACATTGGCAGGAGAAAAACATGAACACTAAAGATCTAAACATTTTGCCTACTACTCAAGTGTTGCTTCAGCAGGATGCTGTGAGACTCTGAGACGACTCTGTCAGGCCAAGATGCACATCTGTATCTCAATCTCAGCTCTCTGAAAGACTGCATTTATCCAACAGCTTTCCTGTATTAACTGTATTTCCAGTCTGCTGTCCAAGTGAACACTCAAAGTTTCTGCGAAATCCAAGTATACGTACATGGGAGAGAAGACAATCGATTATTGAGTGATGTGCCTTTGACTCTGTGATGCTGGGTGGCGCCACACACACTTTTGCGTTCTTATGATTAGATCTTTGTTGTTTGTCTTCTACATCTCCTAATGTGTTGATATTCTGGCTTTGGCAGTGTCGCCACTTCCGGAAGGGGGAGCCCTGAAGGAGTTACTATCTCGGCTACACGTGGGTTGTGTATACATGCCAGAATAACTCGCATTATGTGGCACTAATAGCTCGATCTCAAGAGCTTCAGTTCGGTTTCGACTACAGCCTGGCTAAATTGTATAAATGGCTTTTGAAAATTCAATATTGGTTGTATTAAGGCAACAATTTGACTGTCTGTTAGTGCATGTATACGTACTGAGTGAGGTATTTATGCTCCTCCACCACCTCCACTTCTTCTCCCATGGAAAAACTATCCGACTCTATTCTGGTTCTCCTAAAATCCACAATGAGATTATTTGTTTTGTTCACATTCAAGATGAGATTAATGTTTCCAGACCATGCCACAAAACGGTTCACCAGTTCTCTATCCTCAGTCTCTTGTCCATCACTGATACACCTCGCAACTGCAGGGTCATATGAGTATTTCTGCAGATAATAATAATAATAATAATTCATTTTATTTAGAGGCGCCTTTCACGACACCCAAGGTCACCTTACAGAATAAAAACACAAGAAATACAATTAAAAATACAATAAACATCCATACAAGCAACAAGACAAATAATATGACAGTAAACAAACAAACTGGTACGAAGTAGTGCGTGATGTCCGGTTATAGTGAATGGGCAAGTTTGAACAGGTGGGTTTTGAGTTGTGTTTTGAATGTGGTGATGGAGTTTATTTGTTTTATGTGTGGGGGGAGGGAGTTCCAGAGTCTGGGTGCCGAGCAGCTGAAAGCTCGGGCACCCATGGTGCTAAGGTGTGATGTGGGAGTGTAAAGGAGTCCAGCAGAGGTTGAGCGGAGGGTGCGGGAGGGGGTGTAATCTTGCAATAGGTCACAGAGGTAAGTGGGGGCTAGGTTGTGAAGGGCTTTGTGGGTGAGGAGGAGGTTTTTGTAAATGATACGGTATTGGACTGGGAGCCAGTGGAGTTGGATGAGGACGGGGGTGATGTGATCAGATGACTTGGTGCGGGTGATGATCCGGGCGGCCGAGTTCTGTATGAGTTGCAGTTTGTCGGTGAGTTTGGTTGGGAGGCCAGTGAGGAGGGCGTTGCAGTAATCAATACGGGATGTGATGAATGAGTGGACCAGGATTTCTGTGCTGGATTGGGACAGTGCTGGACGGAGTCTGGAGATGTTGCGGAGGTGAAAGAATGCAGTCCGGGTGATGTTGTGGATGTGAGGTGCAAATGAGAGTGTACTGTCCAGAATGACGCCGAGGCTCTTGACGTGGGGGGAAAAGGGTACCGGAAAGCCGTCGATGATGATGGGAGGGGCGGGAGAGGGTTGTGACTTGGTGAGGGTCGATTTGGAGCCGATGAGAAGAGCCTCAGTTTTATTGCCGTTGAGTTTTAAAAAGTTATTGCTCATCCAGGTATTGATGTCGTGTAGGCAGGTGGTGAGGGAAGTGGGAGGAATGGCAGCGGTGGGGTTGGAGGAGATATATATCTGAGTGTCATCGGCGTAAGTGTGAAAATGGACCCTATGGTGACGGAGAATTGAACCTAGTGGTAGGAGGTAGATGGTGAAGAGAAGTGGACCCAGTACTGACCCCTGATGACAGGACTCTGGATTGCATTAGAAGTTTAAAGTGTACAGCATAAAGAGGAGTGGTGAGAGTAGTCCCCTGTGGTGCTCCTGTGCTGATGACCACATGGTCAGACACCATTCAGCCTCACAAACTGTGGTCCGTTTGTCAGGTAGTCAGTGATCCAGGTGACTGTGGAGGTGCCATCTTTGTCTTACGGAATTTCTAACATAGTAAAGCAGGCTGGATGGTGTAAAAGGCACTGGAGAAACCAAAGAATATGATCTCCTGGTGTGGTAGGAGACAATGATGAAGCAGCAGCAATATCCAGGACTGAGGTGGAAGATGAGACAGCTGAGGTGAGACAGGAAAGCTGGGGGTCAAAGGAGGATTGGAAGTCGGTTTTGATTGGAGGCAGGAAAGTAGGATGCTGGGATAGTTTCTGAATTTAACCTGTTGAACAATGGGTTAAGTTCTTTGGTTCGGTCCAGACTTCCACCTTTCTGGTCCTCTTTCTGGGGAAGTTCCTCACTGTCCTGGTGGGATGATAATAGGGGCAGCGGGGGGAAAGGTGGTGACAATTATAAGGGCCCACGGCCCAAATGGGCCCACACAGGGCCCCCCATTAACCTATGAAAAAATGATTATGCATACATAATAATACACAATATATACTCATACTAATGAATCCAAATTCAAACAGAGCCACCAGTCACACAATATTCTCTATTTAAATCACTTCGATAATTCCCTTTGCCCCCTCCCTTCTTAAAAATGGTTTGGTCCACCCAGCTCTGTGCCAGTGAAGCCTGAACTATGGTTCTGCGTTAAATCGATGCAGAGCCTACGTTCCCTACGCCGTAGGCTCTGCGTTGGTGTAACGCAGAACCATAAATCAGCCTTGAGCAGCGCGCGAACGTGAGACTGGACTAGATGTCCAGTAGCTAGATGGTGGAAAGCTATCATTTCCCCCAAAAAGCACAAATCCGGGCACCAGAAAAGATTGGAAAAGGAGGCCCGAAATAAGAGCAGCAGAGCAGGAGCCCAGGACATAAAACTGTTCTTCTCCAAGAATGGTGAGAGTGAAAGTGGGTTAGAGTGTGCAATGCAGTTGAAACCATTAGCTTACCTTGATGAGCCGCAGCTGCAGCTTACTTTTTTTTTAGCTGTCATCGTGAATAAAAAAAAGTC
The DNA here is from genome assembly GCF_033807715.1 of Cololabis saira. Lineage (NCBI taxonomy): Eukaryota > Metazoa > Chordata > Actinopteri > Beloniformes > Belonidae > Cololabis > Cololabis saira. The sequence continues at coordinate 1,414,980 of NC_084589.1, forward strand.
GCAAACTGAACGTTACTAAATAACGTTGCTATTACAGTGACAGTCTTCAGTCGATTGTATTATGACGCATTCAAGCCCAATTAGTAATTATGAGCATCAAACGAACGTCCGTTACGTTATCATGATGTGTTCAGTGTGGTCTTGTAAAGATGTGTTAGTCAGTGCGACATTTGAGTAGCCAAAAACAACAAAAAAAGTTTTGTTATATTTGTTGTTGTTACAGCAATATAAGATAAAAGACACCATAATACAGGACTGTCTCAGAAAATTAGAATATTGTGATAAAGTTCTTTATTTTCTGTAATGCAATTAAAAAAACAAAAATGTCATATATTCTGGATACATTACAAATCAACTGAAATATTGCAAGGCTTTTATTATTTTAATATTGCTGATTATGGTTTACAGTTTAAGATTAAGATTCCCAGAATATTCAAATTTTTTGAGATAGGATACTTGAGTTTTCTTAAAATGAATTAGAATGGTCAAAATGTCCGGTCAGCACAAGTCTGGTGCTCAGAAAAGAGGAGAAAAGAGAAGAAGAGAAGAAGAAAATAGAGGCCTCATAGATTCTCTACACAAATATTTTAAAAAGGTGGTGACGGTGAAGCTGGAATTAATAAAGTCAGCGTAGAGCAAGGTAAGAAACAGCAGCCAACGTTTACCAACCTGGTAACTTAACCTAACTGGCTAGCTCTAATGTTAACGTCCATTAGCTTGTATAAAAACCTGAAGAGCAGAGGGAGAGGAGAGGAAGAGGGAGAAGGAGAGATCCGTGCGCAGGGGGGCCCATCTTAGATTAATTTGTTCCGGGCCCCGGCAGGACTGTCAGCTGCCCTGACTGTATGGCCAAATCGCAAGGAGAGAACAGAGTACTGTGAGCTCATGAGAAGTCCCGGTACGCCGTAAAAAGTCCCGGTACGCCAGAGGCTAATCTTGAGAAGTGGGGGTACTCCGTACCTGTCAGGGTTTGACACTTCCCCCCAGTTTGTGACTTTCAGTTTCTGTCTTGCCCCGCCTGTGTCCCATCTGCCCTGATTGTGTCTGCACCTGTGTCTCGTCATGTCTCGTTATCCCTTCAGTATATCTTGTCTTGTCATTCCTTGGTTCCCTGTCGGTCCGTACTGGTTCTTCCTCAATGTCTCCTCGTCGGTTTTTTCCTGTTCCTGGTTTTTGGTTAATCCTGCTCTGCAGCGCTTTGTTTTTGCCTTTTTGGATTAAAACCCTTGTTTTTTGAGAACTCCTGCCTCCAGCCTCCCTCTGTCTCCTGCACTTAGGTCCTAGCAAACCATACCCTAACAGAACCGGTGCGTACCGGCCCACTTAAAGCACTGACGCAGATGAAATAAAGAACCCAATAGTAACAAAATCCATTGAAGGCAAGCTCCCAGAGAACCTGAAGAAAGACTGGCTTATCTATGCTGCTAAGAGACAATCAAGTCCCAGACAAAGTATGCCAGAACGAACTTCCAAATCCAGCAGTGAATCAGCAGTTTGCATCATCTGTGGGGACCCAAAGCATAAGAGAAAACTCTACTTTTGCAGAAGGTTCAGAACAACCACAAAGTTACCAGAGAAGAAGGACGCAGTGCAGCGGCTTGGAGCCTGCAAGATGTACCTAGAAATCCACGATAAAGAACCCTGCAGGAAAACCAATTACCTGTGTGAGAATGCAGAGACCAACACCACTACCTTCGCTGTCCTTTTCCCAGATTCCTTATCCAAAGACACAAATCCGTTCCAGTAAAAGTCGAGGGGAGAAGACTGAGGCCCAGGATGAATTCCTCTCCAAACTTCCACCTGAGTTGGTGCAGCAGTGTCATGAAGCCTTCTGCAATGTCACATCCTGAGCATGCAACTCCACTACAGCTGAAGGAAGCCTTCAGCTGTAGGTCCAGGTTCCCCCCCTACAGCTGAAGGAAGCCTTCAGCTGTAGGGGGGGAACCTGGACCAGGACCCGGATCATAAGGGGGTAGAAACCTGGACCTGGACCTGGATCATAAGGGGGGAAGAAACCTGGACCAGGACCTGGATCATAAGGGGGTAGAAACCTGGACCAGGACCCGGATCATAAGGGGGTAGAAACCTGGACCAGGACCTGGATCATAAGGGGGGAAGAAACCTGGACCAGGACCTGGATCATAAGGGGGTAGAAACCTGGACCAGGACCTGGATTGTAAGGGGGAACCTCCTGCTGAAGACCAGCTGGACAGAGAAGGAAAAGAGAAAACAGACAGAGAGAATGAAGAACAGAGAAAGGAGAGACACAGACACAATGGCTAACTGGTGCACTACAGGGATGACTATATAAGCAGATGTACAGCAGACACTGAGGTGCTCGGACGTGGGGTGGGGGCTGTGGGTCAGGATGTCAGCAGACATCCCCACAGACAGGTGGAAGCAGCAGTGGGATGATCAGAGGGGGGACTGCAGGTCAGCATGCAGTTCGTGAAGCTCTAGGGCCTCATGTACAAAGTGTGCGGCACACAAAAAAGGTGCGTACGCCACTTTCTACGCTCATGGCCGGATGTTCAAAAAGGGATTTGATGGTGGAAAGTTGCGGTCTTTCACACACACACATCATGTCTGGCGTACGCACAAGTCCAGAATATGAGGAAACGTGACGTCAACAATAAATTCAAGATCCCACATGAAGGACATGACAGTCCCCACATCACCAGATAAGTTACACACGAGTGGAGCTGCAACAATCTCACAATCAACCACATGATCTGAACATAAAACTAAAGGAGCTCAACGATGGAACCCGCAAATCACAACGGCAGCCTTGGCTCTGTTAGAGGAATCTGCTGATGCATCAGATCACACCTTTCTGCTGGTCCAAGACTAAGACTGCACTATCAGCTGGTTTAGGTACCAAGAGGATCCTTCTGGATCTCTGCCCTGAACTGGACCAGCTGCTCCGGTTCAGACCAACATGATGCTTCAGCTGGAGCTGCTACAGGTCGGACATCTCTGTCACCATGACGACCGTATGGGACAACTACTCGAGATAAAATCCAGGGGCCTCATTTATAAAAGAAGTTCGTAGGATTCATACTAAAAGTGTACGTGCGCTCAAAAGCCAAAAATGGCGTGCGCACAAAAAAATCTGGATTTACAAAACTGTGTGCACGCACACTTGCACGCAATGTTCGCTTTATAAATCACAGTCCAGCTGTGAATTTGCCTCATATCCCACCCTCACATTATACCATTAATGGTCAATGCAAACGACTTGATGACTGTATTTACAGTACATATGAATGAGCCTGCTGAGAATGCGCAGCGGCTACCGGCAGCCTGTTTCTGCTGCGCGTCAGGATGAATGAGATGTGTCGAGCAACCGTGCCACTAAATTTCACAGAGACTGAGATGGAGATGTTGTGGATGAGGTGGAGGCAGGAAAACCACATTATTTGGTGGTCACAGTAGTGGCATCATTAACAAAAATAAAGCGAGTGAGTGGCACCACGCCGTTGCTGCGCTAAACGCCGTGAGTGCCACGGACAGATGGTGCAGAAAAAAAAAAAAGTGGTGCGATCTGAAGGTGGAGGCCAAGAGGTACGGAGCCCCTAAACACGGGACACGGATTTTTTTAATATATATAATGAGTTTTACGTGCGTGTGTGAAACCTTTAAGACTGATTTATGGTTCCGCGTTACACCAACGCAGAGCCTACGGCGTAGGTGCGCATCGCCGGCGTAGGCTCTGCGTAATTTTAACGCGGAAACATAATTTAGGTTAAAACTCATTATATATATAAAAAAATCATTTCGTAGAGTGGCCCGGCACTCATTTGTTCTGTCCTCAGTCACTCTCCAGTTGTCGCGGTGGGTGACGAGGAGGTTCCCGGCGTGTCTACCGCTGCTGCTGCTGACTGACGCTGTGCTTCAAACACAGAGGGACACGATCAGCGCTATTATATTATAAGTCTGATATGTGATGACATTATTAAGAGTATGACATGAATCTGGCTTCATTTCACCACCTCACCGTCTGCGTCGCCAGTTCCCCATATCTTCAAAATGTTTGTGTGCTAGGATCAAAGTTTGCATAAAGATACGCACATTTTCCCGTTAAGTTTTTTTTTTTTAATACCAACCTTTGCGTAGAAGGTGGCGTGCGCATCTTTCAAGCCTTGTTTTGTGTGCACGCAAGCTTGATAAATGAGGCCCCTGATCCTTAAAATATCCCATAACTGTGTCTGAACAGAAAAACATTAAAACACAATTTGAAGCGAAGAACCAGTTCTCTAAAGTTGTCTTTTAAAATAAAACTAACATGTCACTGAAAGGTTGGTTGGTACGAACTGATGCTACTCAGCAATGAATGAATAAGGTTTTTATTGAATGTTTAGGCAACTTTCAGAGTCTTATATCGAGTCGGGTGCAGGTGCAGCAGGACTCCAGAAAGTGTTTCCTCAGTGATGGAGGATGGGACCTAGACCGGTCTCTCCTCCCGTTGATGGAGGATAGGACCTAGACCGGTCTCTCCTCCCGTTGATGGAGGACGGGACCCAGACCGGTCTCTCCTCCCGTTGATGGAGGACGGGACCCAGACCGGTCTCTCCTCCCGTTGATGGAGGACGGGACCTAGACTGGTCTCTCCTCCTGCGGCTGCACAACTTTGAGTTACAGCAACTTGTTCTTTATTTCTCCTTTTTGTACCTCGATAATGACGTTGGAACAACTTTGTGATGCTTCATGTTTTAAATATAAGTTTATGTTGTTCACATTGTTATACTTATGAGAGAGGTAAGTAAGTAAGTAGAGGTGTTCGTGAACATCCACAATGCTTAAGACCAACACAACAAACTACAATAACAATGGACAACAATGACGGTTATGAGAGACTTATAATTCATAAATGAGAAAGGAAGGGAAGAAGAGGAGAGAAGGAGGGGTGAGAGGCACCGCTCAGTGGATCATGTCGGTGCCCCCTGCAGCGTAGGCCTATAGCAGCATATCTACCGCGAAGCTATATCTGAGACTAACTATTATAGTCTTGTTCTATAGCTGCAACTATGACTACTGACTCTAACACACAGAGTTTACACCAACTAGAGGTTTAATAACACTAACTAGAGGTTCACTGAACACTAACTAGAGGTTTACAAAACACTAACTAGAGGTTTACTAACTCTGAATAGAGGTTTACTAAACACTAACTAGAGGTTTACTAACAATGAATAGAGGATTACTAAACACTAACTAGAGGTTTACTAAAAATAAATAGAGGTTTACTGACACTAACTTGATGTTTACTAACACTAACTAGAGGTTTACTAAACACTAACTATAGGCTTTACTAAACAGAAAGGTTTTAAGTTTGGTTATAAAGGTGGAGGTGGTGTCAGCCTCCTTAACCCAGATTGGAAGTTGGTTCCATAGTAATGGTGCCTGATAGCAGAACGCCCGCCTCCAAATCTACATTTGGATACTCTAGGAACTACGAGTAAACCTGCACTCCGAGAATGGAGAGCTCTGCCAGGAACATAAGGCACTATCAGGTCTTGCAAATATTGCGGAGCTAAGCCGTTTCGGGCTTTATACGCAAGTAATACAATTTTTAATTGGATTCTGAATTTTACGGGTAGCCAATGGAGCGACTCTAACACTGGAGAGACATGGTCTCTCCTGCTGATTCCTTCTCAGTCTCAGGGGAAACGATGATGACGGCGGCAGCAGCCCCAGCCTGTTCCGGTTCCAATGGTGGTCCTAGATGCACCAGTCCCTGTTCCAGAGGTGGTCCCGGACGCACCCGTCCCTGTTCTAGAGGTGGTCCCGGATGCACCTGTCCCTGTCCCAGTGGTGGTCCCGGACGCACCCGTCCCTGTTCCTGAGGTGGTCCTAGACGCACGTGTCCCAGTTCCAGTGGTGGTCCCGGATGCACCCGTCCCTGTTCCAGTGGTGGTCCCGGACGCACCCGTCCCTGTTCCAGTGGTGGTCCTAGACGCACCTGTCCCTGTTCTAGTGGTGGTCCCGGACGCACCCGTCCCTGTTCTAGTGGTGGTCCCGGACGCACTTCAGACCCCTGCCAAGGACCCGGTGTCCCCCTCAGCCGGCCCCCCGGATCCTGTCTGCCCCGAAGCCGGCCCCTCAGACTCTGCCTGTCGCCAAGGCTGCCCCCCGGACCTGGTCCGCCCCGTCCCTAGAACCTGCCCAGTCCCGAGAACGGCCGTCTGCCCGGTCCCGAGTTCGGCCCCCTGAACCTTCTCGTCGGTCTGCGGGGCCTATTGCCCCGGCCCCCTGAGCTCTGACTGTGTGTTGGCCTGAGCCCTCCTCCGGACCTCCTCCGCCCATGTTTTTGGAACATCTGGGATCCATCCCTTGAGGGGGGGTAATGTTATGGTTTTGGTAGTTTCCTGTTTTATTTTGAAGCCCGTGTCTTTGTGTTTTCAGTTAAGTTGACTTTCCTGTTTCCCATCTGCCCTGATCGTCTGCACCTGTGTTTCGTTAACCCTTCTGTATATCTGGTCTTGTTTTTCCCTTGCTCCCTGCTGGTCCGTACTGTTTTCCTCCCTCCGTGTTTCCATGTCAGGGTTTGTAGTTTTGATTCTTGTTCTGGGTTTTTGCCGTCCTGCTAGTACAATACAAGTACAATAAATCACTGCTTTTTGGAACTCCTGCCTCCTGCTCTCTCCTACATCTGGGTCCTCTTCAACCTCAATTCTAACATATATCGTCTATTTCACTCTGTATTTTCTTTATGTGCCCCTTTAAAGTGGAGTTAACTGTGCCATTTGCAACTGTTTTAGTTTTCCCTCGAAGTCTGCCAATTTTTGTCCCTTAAATGAGTGAATATTATTTTCCCTCTCACAACAGCTTCAACGTGTCCCACATGATTACAGGAGATACTTCTCCAGTGTTGTTAAGTTCTAGATAATCTTTGATTTCCGCCTTTATTTTCTCCCTTATTTCCTTATAATTTAGCATATTTGAATTTAATTTCCCTAGCGTTTTACTTGTTTTCCCCTTTATTGTTAAAGATAAAGAAATTGGGCTGTGATCTGACAGGTGAAGTGTGTCAATGCTACAATCTTTGATTCTAAATCTATCACTAACAAACATAAAAAAGTAGTCGATCCTTGAGTAAGCCGAATGTGGAGAAGAACAATGAGTGTAGTCTCTACCAGTAGAATGCATATATATATATAAATTAAGGGGAGTCTACGGGAGTTTTTACCTGCCATTGTTTATGTTATGTTTATGTAATAATTGCTCGAGGGTCATGTTCTGGGTCTCTGGAAAGATGCCAGACAAACTTCGGTTGTAATGGAAGCTATATACATAAAATTTAATTTAATTGAAAAGTGTACTTGATATAAGAGTGGCAACTCCTCTCTTGTGGCCAGATCTATATATAGAGGAAAATACGTGTCGGAAATCCATCCTTTTTCATTTTTCATGTTCACCATGACTCATATGGGTTTCCTGGAGGAAGGCTATTTGAGCTTTTTCCTTTTTTAACTTTGGCAAAATTGTATTCCTCTTAAACCGTGCATGCGCTGTGCAATTGTCGGCTCGTTTTGAGCTGATTTTCCAGTCGTGCGACTATCTTTTGGATCGGGACGGATTTTGACCCAATCGTTGCTCGTTCCTCGTGCAGTTTACGTGGGGTAACGACGAGAGATTAACACCTCACGACGAAAGATTAACACCTCACAACGAGAGATTAACACCTCACGACGAGAGAGTAACACCTCACGACGAAAGATTAACACCTCACGACGAGAGATTAACACCTCACGACGAGAGATTAACACCTCACGACGAGCTCCCGATCACAAATCGCAAGAAAATCAAGCGTGTTTGAAATCCTGGTCGCTCCTCGTGAAGGAATCGCACAGTTGAAGCAGCTACGACCCGATTTGCCTCATCCTTTCGCAGAGAGCATGCACAATCTCTGATGTCACGTCAAAAACTATTATTTGTAGTTTAAGTCAGTGTTTTTCAACCTTTTTTGAGCCAAGGCACGTTTCTTTCATTGAAAAAATCCTGCGGCACACCACCAGCTGAAAACGTGAAATAAAAAGCTTATATTAACAATATAAGTGTTATATTATTAATATAAGCTTTTTGTTTAACATTGAAGAATGACTCTATATTATTGTAGCAGGTCTCGCTGCTACAGGGTCACCAGACAGGACAGCGGACACACAGATCGGTGCAGAAACGTTTTTATTAGAACATTTTAACGTTTCGAGAAAACACGTGCACCAGCATTTCCAGCACTCCCAGCACCTCCAGCATTCCAGCACCTCCAGCACCTCCAGCACCTCCAGCACCTCCAGCATTCCAGCACCTCCAGCACCTCCAGCATTCCAGCACCTCCAGCACCTCCAGCACCTCCAGCATTCCAGCACCTCCAGCACCTCCAGCACCTCCAGCATTCCAGCACCTCCAGCACCTCCAGCACCTCCAGCATTCCAGCACCTCCAGCACCTCCAGCACTCCAGCACCTCCAGCACCTCCAGCATTCCAGCACCTCCAGCACCTCCAGCACTTCCAGCACCTCCAGCACCTCCAGCATTCCAGCACCTCCAGCACCTCCAGCATTCCAGCACCTCCAGCACCTCCAGCACCTCCAGCATTCCAGCACCTCCAGCATTCCAGCACCTCCAGCACCTCCAGCACTTCCAGCACTTCCAGCACTTCCAGCACCTCCAGCACCTCCAGCATTTCCAGCACTCCCAGCACCTCCAGCATTCCAGCACCTCCAGCACCTCCAGCACCTCCAGCACCTCCAGCATTTCCAGCACTCCCAGCACCTCCAGCATTCCAGCACCTCCAGCACCTCCAGCATTCCAGCACCTCCAGCACCTCCAGCACCTCCAGCACCTCCAGCACTTCCAGCACCTCCAGCATTCCAGCACCTCCAGCACCTCCAGCATTCCAGCACCTCCAGCACCTCCAGCACCTCCAGCACCTCCAGCATTCCAGCACTTCCAGCACCTCCAGCACTTCCAGCACTTCCAGCACTTCCAGCACCTCCAGCACCTCCAGCACCTCCAGCACCTCCAGCACCTCCAGCACTTCCAGCACTTCCAGCACCTCCAGCACTTCCAGCACCTCCAGCACCTCCAGCACCTCCAGCATTCCAGCACTTCCAGCACCTCCAGCACTTCCAGCACTTCCAGCACTTCCAGCACTTCCAGCACCTCCAGCACTTCCAGCACCTCCAGCACCTCCAGCACCTCCAGCACCTCCAGCACCTCCAGCACTTCCAGCACCTCCAGCACCTCCAGCACCTCCAGCACTTCCAGCACCTCCAGCAGGGCTTTGCTCGCGCTCTGCTCCTGCTTCCGTCCTCCTCCCGTCTCCTGCCCCAATCCTGCACCCTGCCACAATTATAACGTCTTGAATTAAAAATAGGAATCTATTAAACTCCTCAAGAGTTTTCAAATGTTGAACTATTATCTCACACAGTGCAGCAGTATTAACATCTTGCCATTTCTTGGTGAGTGGGAACATTTCAAGATTGCCACTTTCCACATGTTGCTGCCAGAGTTGCACTTTTGAACGGAATCCATTTATTTTATCCGTACTTGTAAGCAGGTTTTCATTTCGGCCTTGCATTCGTGTGTTCATTCAGGTGATGAAAAATATCTGCCAGGTATGCCAGCCTTGCACACCACTCATCACTTGCAAGCAGCTTTGTGTAATCAGACCCCTCATTTGACAGAAACACTTTAAGTTCCTCTCGCAGCTCATACACACGGGCCAGCACCTTGCTGCGCGACAACCACCGGACCTCCGTATGAAACAGCAACACTATATGCTCCGCTCCCATTTCCTCACACAAAGCTGCAAATATGCGACTTTTCACAGGTCGTGACTTCACAAAGTTTACCATGCGCACAACATCATCCAACACAGGAACAAGGTCTGCTGGTAAAGTCTTGGCTACGAGGGCTTCGCGATGTAAAAAACAATGCGTACTGATCACATCTGGGTTTTTTTCCTTCACTCTGCTTACAAAGCCTTTGATGCGCCTGACCATGGCTGCGGCTCCATCAGTGCAGACACCTGCGAAGTTTTTCCCACTTGAGTCCTCCTTTTTCCAGATATTCTGACGTGACCCGAAAAATTTCCTCTCCTGTTGTTTTTTCTGGCAAAGCCTTGCAAAAAAGAAAGTTTTCTCGGATTGTGTCTCCATCCACAAAACGCACATTGGCCAAGAGTTGAGCATGTCCACTTATATCAGTAGACTCATCAATTTGCAAAGCAAATTTATTACTGATACGGATCTTGTCCAAAACCACACTTTCAATATCTGCAGACATCTCATTAATGCGTCTGGAAATGGTGTTATCTGAGAGCGGGACTTTGGCTATTTCTTTTGCCGCGTCGGGTCCGAGCATCTCATTTACAATGGCTTTGCAAGCGGGAAGTATTAATTGCTCTGCCACAGTGTGGGACTTTTTTGATTTAGCCACAAGTTCAGCAACATGGTAACTAGCTTTAAGGGCTCTCTCGTTTACCTTTGCCGTTTTTCTCATGAAAGTTGCCTGTTTCTCCGTGTGATCACGCAGGCGAACAAAATACTCCACATTTTTATTTTGGAGTGAAGGGTGTTTTGTTTGTAGATGGCATTTAAGCTTACTTGGGACCATAGCACTGTTGGAGAGCTTTTCACTACATACCAAGCACAACGGAGTCGGTGCCGTTGCATCTCCGGTAAAAGTAAATCCAAATGAAAGATAGCTTTCGTTGTATTGCCTCGTTCCACAAGCTTTGCTGGACGTCACCGTCTTTGCTCTCTTTTGACCTCCACTCATACTAGAGCTTTCATCTGGGTCTGGATTTTGTCCAGGGTCCATTTCAGAGTCAGCATTTTTCCTCTTCAAAAACGTATCCATCTTTCACCGTCGTCCTGCTACCACCGCCAACGCCACCTGCCGCTGCATCCATGCGTCACTAAAGGCTGATTGATGGTTCCGCGTTACACCAACGCAGAGCCTACACCGTAGCCTACGCCGTACCCTACGTCGTAGGCTCTGCGTCGATTTAACGCGGAACCATCAATCAGGCATAAATTCCCGCGTCTCCAGGGACAAAGCAATTAGTTACGCGCTGCTGCCACCTACTGGTATGGAAGAGAAGTGTACCACATGATTACTACGCTGGAACGCACAGGCACAGAAATTGATATTTTCCCACGGCACACCTGACAATATCTCGCGGCACACCAGTGTGCCGTGGCACACTGGTTGAAAAACACTGGTTTAAGTGTTGCAAATTCACATTACAAATCATGTTTTAATAGCAGAAAAAAAGACCGCATTTCCACATACGGTGCGTGTCGCCGCGTACCCTACGGCGTAGGCTCTGTGTTGGTGTAACGCGGAACCATAAATCAGCCTTCAGTGTGTGCTCTGTCTGCTGTTCTGAACTTCTCTGTTGTGCTCATTTTACTGGGACGTCGGGTTCCTCCGCCGAGACACAACTTTTGCGGTATGCGTTCATTGTTGTGTCTAAAAATGATGCGCAGTGCCCACCCAATCAGAAACTGTACAGATATTTGGGGATTTTTTTTATATATATATAAAAAAAAATTATAAAAAAATAAAGGATCCCCATAACCTTTGATTGGGTGGGCAGGACGCACGTTTGGGTGGGCACAGCCCACCCCTGCCCCAAAACCGGCCTCAAGTTCCAGTACACAGAGGTCCGACGGGAGGATTATGATCGTAGTGTTTCCAGACAGCCAGGAGAACAACGGCTTTAAAAGATGTGAAATAGCTGCGGAGACCAGTGACTTCTGATTTTACTTCATTAGTCAGGCTGCATCTAACAAGGATACTGTCAAGGGCCTCTATGACTGATGGCAGGTGATTTGCAACAGGTTTAACAGCTGCGATCCGGGCACTCCAACGGGTATCTGACATGCGGTGAAGGAGCAGCCTGTCTTCTCTCTGAGGACGGCCCATCTCGCAGGGCTGGCACTGAAGATATTGTACAAACCATTTAAACAGCGGAAAAATGTTGAAACATCTGTACAGGTCTCTGCAGCATGTACTCCAACAATATTTAGAGTATGTGAAGCACATGGTGAATATGTTGCCAGTGGATTTATTCTTCTTATTTCAGCCTGGACCCCTTTCACTTTCCCTGACATATTAGAGCCGTTGTCAAAGCCCTGACCTCTGCAATCAGCTATGTCAGTGTTATGCTCCTCCAGTGTCTTCAATATCATTTCTGCTATTTCAGCCAGTCTTGCCACTGAATTCTTCAAACAGCAATAAACGTTCTGTTACATCCCACTGTTCATTCTCCTTTTGATATACATATCTTAACAGAATTACATTCTGTTCCTTGTGGGAGACGTCAGGAGTTGCATCACATATTAATGAGTAATAAATGGCACACTCCCTTTCCTTCAGTATTTCTTTCAAAACTCTATCTCCACAGAGTTCTATGAACTCATTTTTAGACTCTGGGCTAAGGTAGTGGGTCACTCTGGTGCTTGGTCTTTTCTCCTTCACTTTTCTCAGATGATCATTTAACAGAGGATCGTACTTGGCTACAAGTTCTACAGTTCCAAGGAAGTTACCATTCCGTACATCCCTAAGTGTGTCTGTGCTTCCTCTGAATGGCAAATTTCTTGAGGCCAGAAAAAGAGTGATATCTAATATTCTCTCAAGAATAGCTTTGTTTCTGTCAACTTCAAGTTGGAGTTCTTGTTGCAGATGGCTGTCTATCCCCTTTCCTTCCACTAAAGAATATCTCAGCTTTTTCCACTTGAGGTAGCAGGTTTTGTGCGCCTTGCACACTTCATGGTCAGGGAATTTGTTATACATTTTGCGCCATTTGAGACTTGATATTTTGTAGTCTTCTCTGGTGTTGAGTGCACTGGCTGATGGTTTTTTTTAGGCCATCACATGAAAATAACATGCATGGCACACAGTATATTGCCCTTGCGCTTTCGCTGTATATCATTGCTGTCATCCATTTGATGACTTTGTAAACTGTAAATACTCTGGAATTTTTTTTCCATCTGAATCGTCTGGCATTATCAAGGTCAGGTCTGTCTGAGTGGCTGTGGCTAGCTTTCTGACAATAATGTCACGATCATTGTCTGTGAGCTTCTCTGGCCATAAACCTGGGTCACATGTTAAATATTCCTCCTCCTCGTTCTCTCTTTCCTGTCTTTCGGAACTTCCTGTGTTCTGACTGTCTTCAGATGTTTCATGACTGCAACAGATTTCATCTGCTTCACTATCTGAAGTAGCCGTGCTTTGGGAATTTGGGCCTGGCTCTGTCAACATCAATAGTGAGGACAAAGTGTTGATTAATGTCTTAGTAACTGCCAGTGGTGCAGCACGTCACTAATAAAACAGCCAACTAGTGTTTCTGTTGCTCACTCACCATCAAAGGTGTGATTGGACTGCTGGGGATGAGAGTCTGCTTTAGGGCCACACTGGGATGAAGCAGCCACTGCTGATTCTGGAGCAGTATAGCATAAATGTTTATTGTTCCATTACTGCAAACATTACATGCTGTCCAAATGTATTTATTTATTTTTACTATGTTGTTGTCACCTACAGGACTGTCTCAGAAAATTAGAATATTGTGATAAAGTCTTTTATTTTCTGTAATGCAAAAATGTCATACATTCTGGATTCATTACAAATCAACTGAAATATTGCAAGCCTTTTATTATTTTAATATTGCTGATCATGGCTTACAGCTTAAGAAAAATCAAATAGCCTATCTCAAAAAATTAGAATATTCTGGGAATCTTAATCTTAAACTGTAAGCCATAATCAGCAATATTAAAATAATAAAAGGCTTGCAATATTTCAGTTGATTTGTAATGAATCCAGAATGTATGACATTTTTGTTTTTTTAATTGCATTACAGAAAATAAAGAACTTCATCACAATATTCTAATTTTCTGAGACAGTCCTGTATTATGGTGTCTTTTATCTTATATTGCTGTAACAACAAATATAACAAAACTTTTTTTGTTGTTTTTGGCTACTCAAATGTCGCACTGACTAACACATCTTTACAAGACCACACTGAACACATCATGATAACGTAACGTACGTTCGTTTGATGCTCATAATTACTAATTGGGCTTGAATGCATCATAATACAATCGACTGAAGACTGTCACTGTAATAGCAACGTTATTTAGTAACGTTCAGTTTGCAACATTTTTTTATTCATGATGACGGCAAAAAAAAAAGCTGCAGCTGCGGCTCATCAAGGTAAGCTAATGGTTTCAACTGCATTGCACACTCTAACCCACTTTCACTCTCACCATTCTTGGAGAAGAACAGTTTTATGTCCTGGGCTCCTGCTCTGCTGCTCTTATTTCAGGCCACCTTTTCCAATCTTTTCTGGTGCCCAGATTTGTGCTTTTTGGGGGGCATGATAGCTTTCCACCATCTAGCTACTGGACATCTAGTCCAGTCTCACGTTTGCGCGGCGCGCTGCTCAAGGCTGATTTATGTTTCCGCGTTACACCAACGCAGAGCCTACGCTGTAGGCTCTGCGTTGGTGTAACGCGGAACCATAGTTCAGGCTTCACTCGCACAGAGCTGGGTGGACCAAACCATTTTTAAGAAGGGGAGGGGGCAAAGGGAATTATCGAAGTAATTTAAATAGAGAATATTGTGTGACTGGTGGCTCTGTTTGAATTTGGATTCATTAGTATGAGTGTATATTGTGTATTATGTATAAATAATCATTTTTTCATTGGTTACTGGGGGGCCCTGTGTGGGCCCTTGTAATTGTCACCACCTTTCCCCCCTATACGACGGCGCTGAGAACCAGTATGGACACTAATCCCTTATCTGAGGTCCAGTAGAACCAGTATGGACACTAATCCCTTATCTGAGGTCCAGTAGAACCAATATCGACACTAGTCCCTTATCTGAGGTCCAGTAGAACCAGTATGGATACTAATCCTTATCTGAGGTCATAAGGAGGTCATTCGTGACTGAAACCAGTGCTGTCTCTGTGCTATGATGCATTCTGAACCCTGACTGAAAGACTTCAAACAGATCATTTCTATATAAATGGTCACATAACTGACTTGAAACGGCCTTTTCCAGAATTTTAGAGACAAAGGACATTGGTCTATAATTAGCTAAGGTGTTTGGGTCAAGAGAAGATTTTTTAAGTAAAGGTTTAACTACTGCAACTTTGAAAGCATGTGGTACATATCCTAAGTTTAGGGATAAGTTGATCTGGTACATTATTGTCGTGCCAATAAGAGAAAAAACATTTTTGAATAGTGGAGTCAGGATGGGGTCTAACATACATGTGGTAGACTTAGCTCTATTGACCCGTGAGGTCAGCTCAGGGAGGTCTATAGGATCAAAACAGTCTAGAGTCAAGTCAGACCCTAGGAAAGTCGCTAAAGGTTGGCTGGGACTCTGGCGTGGACATGGAGAGCAGCCAAAAAGTTCCTGAGTGGCAAAACTAACGGTCAAGAAAAGTGGGAGGCGTTGAGGTTCCTTTTCAATCACCAAAAGACAAGATGTGTTGTCTTCTGGCAACGCAAGACAATGTGAACAATGTGAAGCACCACAACAGAGAGACTAGTGTTCTACATAAACCAGACAAGTGGACTTGTGGTGGTGGAAGAATCCAGACCTTTAAAGAAGACTGCAACGCTGTCCCCATCCTACCATTCCCAGCCTGGATATCCACCCTCCTAGCCAGAGAAGCACACAGTGAGGGACATTATGGAGCAGCGGGAAGCCTTCTGCAGATGAGGAAGAAAGAGTGGGTTGTCAGGGGAAGAATTATTGCCCAGAAGGTTGTTGCAGGTGTATTGTCTGCAAGAAGGCAAGAGCAAGAACCTGGAAACAAATAATGGGAAACTTGCCTGAGGAAAGGTCGACTCCTGCTGCACCATTCGAGTTCACGTCCGTTGTCCTGTTTGGACCTTACCATGTAAAGGATGATATCAAAACGATGGTGACAATGAAAGTATGGGGTGTTGTGTTTTCCTGCATGTCCAGCCGACCCATTCATGTCCAGCTGGCAAACACATTATTGACAGGAAGCTTCCTGTTTACTTACTGGAGGTTCACCGCAGTCCGAGGCCATCCCCGAAAAATCTGGTGTGATCCTGCTACCAACTTTGTTGGAGCAAAACCTGTCCTAAAAGACATGTACAGTCACCTTAGAGAGCAAAACAAACAGCCACTTGAAGAATATGCTGCAAAAATATCAGACCATCTGGATGTGGAAAATCCTTCCAGCTGATTCACCGGAACGGGGCCGCAGAAGCTGCAGTCAGAATCACCATAAAATCCCTCCAAAGTCTCAGGAAAAGTCAAAGGTCTTACCTTTAGTGAGTTCCTGAAAGGTGCTCCAGCTAGCTGCCAATCTAGTCAATGAAACCCCCATGGACGCCAGAGTACAGAAGAGAGCATCCATTCCATCACGTTGGCCCCCAGGCCCTCCCAGACCTTCTCATAGCTGTCTCATAGTACAGTAAAGTGGACAACATGCCATATTATCATTCAAATAAGAATGGTTGTGATCTGTTAGGTCTTTATTCACAGATCAGAGGGTCGCTGAAAGTTTCGAGTTGTTAAAGTGACAATAGATTCCCACCATCCACAGGACGCTGAGCAAACCTGACCCAGAGTTGGGGTATCAGGTGTGGGAAAGACGCATATTAATATAGCCTGCATTTGATGTTAACTTTATTTGAAATAAATGCTTTGCCACATTTAAAGATGTACTAATAAATAAATAACATAAAAAATAAAAAAACAAACAAATAATGTCACAGCCCGGCTCATAGGCAGCGACAAGGAGGGAGACGAGACAAGGATGACAGTATAACAAAAGGAAATTTATTAACAAAAGATAATGAACTAAGATAAGTCAGTAATCAGTAGTGTGAGCATGTATGAATGTGTGGAAAAAACAACCAAAATCCAAACAGCAGCAGCCGTGGCCGACCAGACCAGAGAGAGAGAGCCAAGCAGGAGTGAAGCCTTTTTAAATAGAGACCCACACCGGGCCCAGGTGTGGGTCATCACCTAATCAGGCGACCTCTCCACCCTGCTTCCTGCAAAGGAAAAACACAGCAGCAGAAAAGGCAGGGACAACTAGTGGATGGAGGGGTCGTCACACCCCCCCCCCTCCATAAAAACGGGGTTCCCACTGGAACACCGGAAATGGCACAACAACATTGCACAAAACTAAAACACTTAACCACTGTCACTAGTTACATGAAAATTATTTACAGTACAATTCATACTGACCAATTTCGTTGCCTTCCCTGGTCAGCAAACCAACCCCCACGCTGCAACCCAGCAATTCCGGCGCCTGGAAAAGCATTTAAGAGCGACAGCGAAAAGAAAGACACAGCAGACCGGAGAGATCAAACATTAAATGGCACATGATTAAGAATAAGGTGCTCTGGATAGAGCATCAGCCACAACTTATCAACTCATTTGATGTGGCGGATATCTAAACAATACGTTTGCAACAACAGACACAGATAACCATTAATCAGAGCCGACCACTCAGCGCCCCTCTCCTCAGACAGATGACCAAACAGAGAGTCCAGATTTTTCAAGTTTTCAGAGTTCTTTAGCCTGCCACGCAACACACTCTCATCCGGTGGAGTAACCCCATCATCCTCTGGCACAGATAGAAACACAGAACTTCCCACAGCAGCAGCCACCGATTTAACAGACTCTTTCTGCCCCTCACCACTAGATGCAGAGACCTGTGACTCCCGAGTGTAATAAGGTTTCAGCAAATTTACATGGCAAAGTTGGGTTGATTTCCTACGCCGTGGTGTCGACAACAGGTAATTTAGGTCTGACAGCTGGCGTAAAACTGTAAACGGGCCAGTAAACTTGGCTTGAAAAGGGGAACTGGCAATTGGCAACAATGCAACTACCTGATCACCAGGACTAAACTGACGGTGCTCAGCTTGGCGGTCATAAAGACGCTTCATTTTCCCCTGGGAAGAGTTGAACTTCTCCCTAGCCACGTACAATCGGTGCCGAAAACCATTGACATAGTCAATCAAATTACTGGGTGGTTCTGATTGCCCCACAGCATCATGCAACAGAGTGAGTGACCCACGCACTGTGTGTCCAAACACAAGCTCATTTGGGGTAAAACCGGTGCTTTCCTGCACAACCTCTCGAGCAGCTAACAGAAGCCACGGCAGCCCTTGCTCCCAGTCCTGATTCAATTCAACACAGTAGCCACGCAACAGAGACTTCAGGGTCTGGTGAAATCTTTCCAGAGCCCCTTGGCTCTGAGCATGGTACGCAGAAGCCTGGTTATGTTTAACATGTAACTGTTTCAGAACCTGAGCAAACAAATGAGATGAAAAATTAGAGCCCTGATCACTCTGAATTACTTTTGGGATGCCAAAGGTGGAAATGAACTGCGTCAGAGCCTTCACCACAGACCTACCAGTAATGGTACGCAATGGATATGCAGCTGGATACCTTGTGCTCTGACACATTACTGTAAGCAAATAGTTGCTACCAGACTTGGAACGAGGTAAAGGACCAACACAATCAATAATCAGATGTTCAAATGGCTGCGCTATTGCTTGAATAGGGCACAGAGGAGCTGGCTTAATACTCTGATTTGGCTTTCCTGTCATCTGACATATATGACATGTTTTAATGTACCTGGACACATCCCTCTTTAACTGAGGCCAGAAAAAGTATTGCAGAATGTAGTCATACATTTTGCGGATTCCCAGGTGCCCAGACTGATCATGAGAAGCCCTCAGCACCTCACTGCGGAACTTGGAAGGAACAACAATCTGCCAGACCGGGTCACCAACAAAGTTTTCCCCATGCAGCAACCATTTCCTCACCAACAATCCATCCTGCAGCAAGTAACCACTTACCGCGCTCCTAGCCTCCTCAACAGTGAGAACTCGGTCAAACAACTGGCTCAGAGAGGGATCTGCCCTCTGCTCCACCAGCAGGTCACTGCGAGAAACAGACAACAAAGAGTCAGGGATATCCACAGAGAAAACCTCACTCTCCCCTGGTCCCCCACCCTCAAGTTCAGGCTCAGACTCTGACTCTGCACGGCGCATAGCTCGAGTCACTGCACAGGCTGTAAAAACCTCAGGAAAGCATTGAGCACTCTCATCTGGTTTTCCTGTTACAACAGGTGAAGATGTTACTATGGGTGGAGGTGGCACACCATCAGCCCACACACAGCTACCAGCAAGGTCGTTACCTAAAATAATGTCCACACCCTCAATCGGCAGTGCAGGGCGCACACCCATGGTGACCTCACCTCGAACCAACCCACAGTTCAACACTAGATGATGCAATGGAACCGGCAACACCGTTAACCCCATCCCTCGCATCAGAACATAATCTCCAGTACTAGTTTCCTCAGAAAAAGGCAACACAGAGCTCACAATGTATGAATCAACAGACCCAGTATCTCTCAGAATTTTTACCGGCACAGTGGCATCACTCCCCACCAGTGACACACAACTGTCAGACACAAAAGCTGAGAAATCTGCCTTATCCAAACTGCACTTTACTCCAGCATCTACCTGGTGGGAGGAAGAAATGACAGGACCAACATGTTTAACAGAGGCAGCAAACGCAGCAGATTTAACCTGGGCACCACGCTTAGGACAGTCAGCTTTCCAATGTCCCCTGCCTTTGCAATAATTGCATATTTTGGTTGAGTCAAACTGTACCTGACCCCGTGCAACACGTTCTGGCTTAATGTTACCCAGCCGAGGACTGACTCCGTCCTCCCCCTTAATATGACCAGTTTAGCAGCCTCAGCAGCAGTCTTCACTTTATGCTCACTGATATAAACAGCGATATGACTGGGAACAGAGTTCTTGAACTGCTCTAAAACCACCAAATCGCACAGGTCATCAAAAGTGTTGACCTGCAAGGAAACACACCACCGGCTGAAATGAGTCACCAGCTCCCTGGCGAACTCAACATGAGTCTGCTTACCAGACTTTTCCCAGGACCGAAACCTCTGCCGATATGCCTCCGGCACCAACTCGTATGCCCTCAACACAGCAGCCTTGACAGTTGCATACACCTTACTTTCACCTACTGAGAGAGCAGAGTAGGCTTCCTGCGCTTTACCAGTTAAAACACATTGCAAAAGCAGTGTGCGATCTAAATCTGACCACTGTCTACCCTCAGCAACACGCTCAAACAGCGAAAAAAATATATCTGGATCCCGCTCACAAAACTGGGGAACTAAACGCAAATTACTGGCAACATCAAAAGAACTAGAGGCTGATCTAACAGGAGCAGCTGAGAGAGCATGGCCTGCACCAGCGCCACCTGAGTTCAGTCTACACGCCTCCACCTCCAGCCTTTTGAGTTCAGTCTGCAGCAGAAGCAATTCCCGCCTCTGTTCAAAAGTTAACCCAGCATCACCAGACACAACAGATTCCACCACAGGTCCGGCAGCCTGCAATTTACCAGGATTGATAATACCCACATCAGACGACAGATTAGCCTTAATAACAGTTTTAATGCTATCCTTACTCCGTTTATCACTCACTTCCAATTCGAAATGGTCAGCAATCCTCAACAACTGATCACGTGTGTAGTACTCCAAAGACTCCCCAGATGAAGCTTTCAAAAAATCCTCCACACTAGCCATGGTTATCAACCAGCCCAACTACCTGTCCAAACACAGACTATACAAACCAATGCAAAAAAGACAACCTGCAGTGCTTAACCTGTAGCACACTGAGCTCACACAGTCCCCTCACAGCCAAAACGTCACGGTAGCCCCGTCCCTCTAACTGCCTAACCAGAATCTAGCTAAGCTCCTCCCTAGTCTTCAGGTATTTGGTGGTGGTTATTTACGCACTAAAGCCCGTCAGCCCGGCAAAGCAACCACTAAATGGCGACTCACCTGCAGCTGCGGATGTGCCCCCGAGACAACTGCTCCAGCCACTTTCACACCACACTAACACCCCCCCAAACGAACTCCAAAGGGAACTCGCTCTTAAGCCTAACAGGGACAGAAGCAACAGCAACTTAATATGGCTGGGCACACACAGGACCCCACAAACTCAGTGCCTAAAAAACACCACCAGCACCACACAGCCTGGCACAAAACAATCTCCTCAGAACAGACTTATTACGGCTGCTTACCCAAACCAAAACAAACAGCCTTACCACGCTAGTCAAACGTCTCCCAACAAAACCGGCTGCGCATCTCATTCATAAAAACGAGGCGCACCGCTTACTACAGCTACAGCTGATCTGACGTCACCCCGACGCCCGACCAGACCAGAGAGAGAGAGAGCCAAGCAGGAGTGAAGCCTTTTTAAATAGAGACCCACACCGGGCCCAGGTGTGGGTCATCACCTAATCAGGCCACCTCTCCACCCTGCTTCCTGCAAAGGAAAAACACAGCAGCAGAAAAGGCAGGGACAACTAGTGGATGGAGAGGTCGTCACACTAAGACTCATTTTGTATTCCTGCATCTGTTTCCCTTTACTGCTGTAGAAGAAGAGAATGGCTGTAAGAGGCTGGATTTGGGCAGTCGTACCTGATTCAAGGTCACTCTGAAAGCAAGACTGTATAAAAAACAGCATGATTCTGTAGTTTCCAGATTCACACACCTCTAATTATGCATTAATATGAGTTCAAACATATTAAATCCCCCGTACAGTTGTCATGGTTGTGACATCTAACTATGGCAGTGGCTTTATAAGAGAAAACCAGAGGTTGCTTCTTGGACATTGACATTGAAGATAATTAAGAGAGCAAAGAAACTAGAATCAAGCCAAACACAGAAAAGGCCAAAAACTAAAGTCCAGCATCCCTCCTCCACCGTGCTTGACAGTGGGTCTGAGGTGTTTCTGGTGGTTTTCTCCAAACATGGTTCTGGACACGAAGACCCAACATCTCCACTGTGGTCTCATCCGTCCAGAGGAGATTGTTGCAAAAGTTCAATTCAATTCAATTCAATTTTATTTATATAGCGTCTAATACAACAGATGTTGTCTCTAGACGCTTTCCAGAGATCCAGAACATGAACATAAACATAAACATAAACCCCCGAGCAATTATTACATAAACAATGGCAGGTAAAAACTCCCCTAGTGGGAGAAAAGCCTTAAACCAAACAGTGGCAAGAAAAACTCCCCTTTAGGAGGGAAGTCTGCTGATTTATTCAGATGCTGTCGTTTGAACCTCATTTGAGCTTGCCTATTCTTATTAGAATTATTTTTTGTCCCCTTTTTGCTGTAAGGTTGTTTCTGACCTGCTATGATCAGATGGTTTTACTCGTAAAAGTATTAAAGACTGGGTACTAACTTTTGTACAGGACTTTATATATATATATATATTCTGTTAAATGTTGCGTGTTACTCTTTGGGGGGTGCTGTAGGACATGAAATTCGAGAAGTTGAAGATGACAAGTATAGTAAGTTAGTTAATGAAAGCATTTCCTGTAGTTCCCAGTCGGGTCAAACTCAGCTGTCCACATGTACTGTTAAACATTCACCTGGGCTATCTTCCAGGCACCGCCCACCTACCAACCCCTTTCAGTGGCATAATAATGATACTGACAATTTGACACAATCACATTTCCTTCAAGCTTCAGAGACATGAGTGTTTACTTGCAGAATGAGAGGTCTAAGATCTGTCGAACTGGATCATTGACAACTCATTTTGGTATCCTTTTTTAAGTTTAGAAAAGTGTAGGAACAGGATAATGAGGCAAAAAGAGGAAGGTAATAATCAGGGAGATCTAGGGCCACCACAACCCCACCTAATGTCACCACTCTAAACCCTCTAAACTATAACTAAGTGATTGGGATAAGTGATGTATTAAAAGGAGAGCTGGGATCGAGGGCGGGGGGGCTGCTTAGCACTCCACCAACTTGGCACCTCAGATCCTATCAAATAATGTGTGTGTATAACCCTGTGTGAAAGTGCTCCCATCTAGTGATGTGCATTAAAAGAGGTGAGAGCTGAGCCCAGGGGGCAAGGACAGCACCACGGTCTGGTCTCCCAACGCCACACAGCTCACCCCTCCCACCAAACAGGTGTATTGGAGCTAACCCCACTATCCCCACTATCTCCTCTCTTGCAGTTGGGGGCTAGACACCTGGTGGGCATTGGCAGGATGGGTCGTCCCTGGTGCTGGTGGGAGGAGGGCAGTAAACTAGTTCACTAGGGGGCGTCTTCTGCATGACCCTGACCCAACTCACGAGAACCTTTTGTGATGAGGTCATCACTGCTTTATGTGTCTCTTCAGCTCTGAGAGATTCAGCACAAATCGGGGAGTTACATTCAACATACTGTAAGCACAAAAATCATACACTCATCTACACACAACACACTACACACACACCGATGATCCATCAATAACACACACCACTACACACACACAAATGCATCATCAATAACACACACCACACTTCAAAACACAACGATGCATTATCAACAACATACACCATTGCATCATCAGTAAAACACACCACACTACACTCAGCAATCCATAATCAATAAAACACTACACACACACACACCATTGCATCATCAATAACACACACCACACTAGACAAACACCAATCCATCGTCAATAACACACATCATTACACAAACACCAATGCATCATCGATAACACACACCACACTACACAAACACCAATGCATCATCAATAACATACACCACACTACACACACACACCAATGCATCATCAATAACACACACCACACTACACACACACACCAATGCATCATCAATAACACACACCACACTACACACACAAACACCAATGCATCATCAATAACACACACCACACTACACACACCAATGCATCATCAATAACACACACCACACTAGACACACAAATGAATAATCAGTAACACACACCACTATACACACACCAATGCATCATCAGTAACACACACCACACTAAACACACACCAATGCATCATCAATAACACACACCACACTAAACACACACCAAGGCATCATCAGTAACACACACCAAACTGCACACACACACACACACACACACACACACACACACACACACACACACACACACACACACACACACACACACACACACACACACACACACACACACACACACATGCATCATCAATAACCCTCACACCTCTACACAAACACACCAAAGCTTAATCGATAACACACACCGCACAACAAACACCAATGCATCATCAATAACACACACCACACTAAACACACACCAATGCATCATCAATAACACACACCGCACAACACACACCAATGCATCATCAATAACACACACCACACTACACACACACCAATGCATCATCAGTAACACACACACGCATCATCAATAACCAACACACCACTACACAAACACACCAAAGCTTAATCGATAACACACACCGCACAACAAACACCAATGCATCATCAGTAACACACACCACACTAAACACACACCAATGCATCATCAGTAACACACACCACACTAAACACACACCAATGCATCATCAATAACACACACCACACTACACACACACACCAATGCATCATCAGTAACACACACCACACTAAACACACACCAATGCATCATCAATAACACACACCACACTACACACACACACACCAATGCCTCATCAATAACACACACAATGTCCATCACTATCTTCGTCTTTCTGTCCTTCATATTCTGTGATTTTAGTCTTTGACACGATCCGTCTCAGGTTCTTATGAACATCGATTCAAAAGTCTGGAAGGTGTCTGGAAGGTTGTGGGTTGGTCTGGAAGGTCCTGGGTTGGTCTGGAAGGTTGTGGGCTGGTCTGGAAGGTCCTGGGTTGGTCTGGAAGGTCCTGTATTGGTCTGGAGGTTGTGGGTTGGTCTGGAAGGTCCTGTGTTGGTCTGGAGGTTGTGGGTTGGTCTGGAAGGTCCTGGGTTGGTGTGGGAAGGTCCTGAGTTGGTCTGGAGGTCCTGGGTTGGTCTGGAAGGTCCTGTGTTGGTCTGGAGGTTGTGGGTTGGTCTGGAAGGTCCTGGGTTGGTCTGGAGGTTGTGGGTTGGTCTGGAAGGTCCTGGGTTGGTCTGGAAGTTGTGGGTTGGTCTGGAAGGTCCTGGGTTGGTCTGGAAGGTCCTGTGTTGGTCTGGAGGTTGTGGGTTGGTCTGGAAGGTCCTGTGTTGGTCTGGAGGTTGTGGGTTGGTCTGGAAGGTCCTGGGTTGGTCTGGAGGTTGTGGGTTGGTCTGGAAGGTCCTGGGTTGGTCTGGAGGTTGTGGGTTGGTCTGGAAGGTCCTGGGTTGGTCTGAAGGTTAAGAGGTTGGCTGGAAGGTTGTGGGTTGGTCTGGAGGTCCTTTGTTGGTCTGGAAGGTCCTGGGTTGGTCTGGAGGTCCTTTGTTGGTCTGGAAGGTCCTGGGTTAGTCTGAAAGGTTGTGGGTTGGTCTGGAGGTCCTTTGTTGGTCTGGAAGGTCCTGGGTTGGTCTGGAAGGTTGTGGGTTGGGCTGGAAGGTTGTGGGTTGGGCTGGAAGGTTGTGGGTTGGACTTGAAGGTCCTGGGTTGGTCTGGAAGGTTGTGGTTTGGGCTGGAAGGTTGCGGGTTGGGCTGGAAGGTCTTTGAAACCTTTTCTTTCTGCTCATTGTTTAGGACACAGTACCAGGAGGCTTCAAAGGCTCTTCACAAACCTTGGTTGATGTTCCAGGAGGTCGGTCCAGTTCTTGAGACACAAGAACAGTATTTCAGCAGCTCTTTTATCAACAAAGCAGCGTGGTGAAACATGATGTTATGATGGCTGTTTTTACTGGTATTTTACATCTATTTGGCAGATTTTAAACATTTTGAGGGGTACATTTTAAAGTGGGTTTCAAGAAGATGTGTTAAAGAAAATCTGGACCTGACTGATGTGTAACACCTGGTTCTGGAGCTGTCCTTACAGAACACACCCATCCATGCAGGAATGAGCTCTGATTCCAGAAGAACTATCTATCTTGAATCAGGATTAACTCGTCTGTACGAGAGTCCACAATGGCCACGGTTACATGATGTTTTTTAATTCGGAATTAATTACTCCGAATTAAATAATTCAGAATTAAACTATTTTCCTTCGAGTTTACATGGAAATAGTAATTCCAAATGGAAGTTTACATGGAAAACACGTTTGATTGGCTTTATCCAATTCCGCTTAAAGAGCATATTGCAGGTTAGGGTTTTTTCAAAAATTATACCTGACCTTATGTGAAAATGACTATGGGAGAAGTTAATGTAGGATGTAACATGTTTTACAAGACATAAGGGCACGTATTCGGAGGAAAAAGTGGCTGATTTTAGCCAAGCTCCTACAAACGCTTTTTTTTTTCGAACACCGCGTCATATGACGCAGCGGGAGGGAGACGTCTCCACAGCTCTGCCCCATCTGACTGCACAGACCCCGTACACACGTAGCCGGGTATCTGCTAAACCGAAGATATTTTCCTACGTTTGGACCTGTCATCCACATGAAAACGCAAATAAACGAATGTTTAAAAAAAATCTGGGCAAAGTGAAGATTTTTGAAAACTCAGTTTATGTAGATGCGTGTAGACCAGTGTAGACGGAGACAACCGGAGTTTTGCGTTTTCGAACGTCACATTATGCTCCAAAACAACAACAAATCTGCTCTGATCCTGACGTCTAACGTGCAACCTTTGTTTACTACAGAACTACAGATGATCCAGCATCTGTTCTCCAAGCTATAAATAAATGCGTAAATAAAGGGTCTCTGCTCTTGACCACCGTTTACTGCGTTACACCGACGCAGAGCCTACGCCGTAGGGTACGCGGCGACACGCAGACCTACGCCGTACCCTACGGCTGCGTCGATTTAACGCGGCAGCTCCGTGGTGGGACACGGGGGGAAGAACAGATGATCTACAGATGATCTACAAGCGATGTAATGTGGATACAAATTATTTTATAAACGGAGGGGGGAAATATTCGGTTTTAAAAATACCCGGCTATTTCGGATGCATTTAATCAGAAAAAAGAGAAGATAATAAGCTTGTTTTCTGTTTAGAAAGTACAAACGTAGACAGATTACAAGTACTCACCCATCTTTTATGAGTTATTTTCGGAATTTCTTTCAGGAGCGCACGGGCGGGTGCTGCAGTGAATAAACGCTGATTTATGGTTCCGCGTAAAATCGACGGCGTAGCCTATGACGTAGGTTACGCGGCACACGCAGCGTTCTGTGCGTCGCCGCGTAACCTACGCCGTAGGGTCTGCGTTGGTGTAACGCGGACCCATAAATCAGCCTTTTAAAAAGCGAGTTTCAGCTGTCAATCAAAAGAACGTGGGGGCCCTAACGGGTTCGTAAATATAAGGCTGTGGCCCGTCATATTGGTGTGAATACACATTCACAACCTCTTCAGTGTCACAACTAACATTAAGATCCATTATTTTTCCTATTGTTGAATTCACCGCGCTCCCTCCCGCTACGTCACTTCCGGTTCAGCTTTTTCAGATGCGGAAGTAAAATACTCTCACAAAAACAACTCCAGAGGTCACTGTAGTATATATTTATGTGTATTTCAATGAAAATTCAGTTCCTACATTATTTTCCTACACATTGATTCACAGGGGTCTCCAATCTGCAATATGCTCTTTAAGGTCTGGGGGTTGGGAAGGTTCTGATTGGATAGGGGGGGCAGACGTCTTTACGTATTTACGCCTACCGGAAGAAAACGAAGTTACTCGATTAGCAACAACATGGAGGACCACATTATTAGCATACTTTTTGGATTTGTTTTGATTTTATTTTTGAAGCAGCAGCACGACAACATCATGTCGATGATTTTCAATGAATTATTTCCAGTTCCTCCAAGCTATTTATTAAATCAATGGTCTCTGCTCTTGACCAGCGTTTACTGCGTGCTGCCATCTTGAAACTTTGTTTGGAAAACCAGCCCAGCGCGGAATATAAGCGTCATGGAGACAGACGGGCGAGGGAACGAGCAGAAAGAAAGACCGGGATTAATTTAAAGCGGAATGAGTGTATACATAAGCCACTTACTACGGAATTAAAGGGGACCTATTATGAAAAACAGGTTTTGTCTTGCTTTAACATATATAAAGTGGTTTGTACAGCTGCCCGGATGAGCCGTCCAGTGTGATGTGGATCTACGAGCCATTCAGATTCTGCTAATTTTCGTTACGTAACCAAAATGCAAACCACGCCTATAACTATAAAACCGTGTAACTGCATGCGAGCGTCCGACTATCACGTAGCACTGTGTGAAATCGGACGCTCTCTATCCATCTCCCTCCAGCAGCTGCCACTTTATTGAGGTTTTTGTAGTGAAATGAGGAGGAATCATAGAGATAACTTCTCATTTCAAGTAACTGGATCAGCCGTTCCTCATCATGACTGTTTCCTACAGCGCTTTCAACCGGCTTTCAACGCGAGTGACAGGAAGAAAATAGAAGCAGGGCGTCCGACAAATGTTCAGCTCAAAGCGGCGCGCTGCGTCGCTGCGGCCAGTTAGGACAGTCCAATAGAAAATAAAGCAATGGAATTGATTTTGTCGCTGACGGTCGCTCGCATCGCATGCAGTTATGACACGATGTTAGGACACGGTAACTCGGCCGGCCCAGAGCTTCCGCCATTATTTTGTAGCGGTGCCAATCAGCCAATCAGCACATGCCTCATTATCATAGCCCCGCCCACTCAGAATCCTTCATAGATAATGAGGTTAGAGAATGGGAAGATAAAGACATGGCTCAGAGGCTGAATTTCTCATTTATTTAGCAAAAACAATCAAAAGCTTGTTTTAAGACATTCAAGGCCTGTTTAAAATAGGTATTAGATGCCATAATAGGTCGCCTTTAAGTTTAATTCGGAATGGCCATTTTCATTCGGAATTAGGTTTACATGCTAATTTTTACTAATTTTAAATCGGATTTAATTTTAATTCTGAATTAAAGAGGAATTAAACTTCCCATGTAAACGCATATATATATATATATATATATATATATATATATATATATATATATATATATATATATATATATATATATATATACAGTATGTATGTACGTACAGTATGTATGGGTGTATGTGTATGTATGCTGTATGTATATATATGTGTGTGTATACGTGTGTAAGTAGATATACATAGATATAGAGCAGATGGAGTTCCTATAGAGATAGTATGGTGTAAATAAGTATATTTATATAAATATTTATATGGGCATGTGTGTACAAATATATAGAAATACTCAACTATGTGTATGTATGTATGTATGTATGTATGTATGTATGTATGTATGTATGTATGTATGTATGTATGTATGTATGTATGTATGTATGTATGTATGTATGTATGTATGTATCAAGTGTGTGAGTACAGTGTGTGAGTGTAATTATAGTATGGTTATTATAAATGTTAATAAATGATTAGTGAATGGGGGTAGGATTAAATAAGTTTACTTCTTCCTACTCCTTTTGCACATGTTTTATATCAGTTGCGTCTTTTAGCCAAAGTGAAAAAAATTTTGAGCTGTCACGACATGGAGAGAGATATCAACATTCTAGTCAGCTCCAGATTGGACTATTGCAATGCACTTTATGTTGGCATCGCCCAATCTTCTTTTAGCGTCTTCAGCTGGTACAAAATGCAGCTGCCCGTCTTTTAACAAACACACCCAGACAAGAGCAGATCACCCCGGTCCTCTATTCCCTTCACTGGCTGCCTGTTCGTTTTAGAGTTAATTTTAAACTTTTAATGTTTGTTTTTAAAGCTCTGAACGGCTTTGCCCCTCCTTATTTATCAGAGCTTTTAACGGTGACCGAGCCTTTTCAGTTGCCCCGGGCTCTGGAATCAGCTCCCCGGTGAGTTACGTGTGATCTCTGACCTGGGCCTTTTTAAAGGTATAGTCTGTGATCGTATTCAAAAACATTTATTGTTATACCGGGTGAAATGGTCCTTCCATCCTGAAAGTAGCCAGTGAATAATGTGTTCAGAAAAAGGAAAGAAAAAAATCCGACCTCTCTGACAGCTTTAATCCTGTAAAAACTCTGACCAATCTGTTATTTGCGCTCCGAGTGGCACGGATTGGTCAGAGGACCAGAGGATTGGCAGGGGGGAAAGAACCAATCAGATGCCTTCATTTTAAGTGCCGCCCACGCCCCCCTCCGTCCCATGCGCGCACTCGTCTCTCTGCTTCAAGCTGCTTCCAGCCCCCGTGTCCACTTCCCACGGATCCTCCTCGGCTCAGAGGTGTCCCAGTGTGACCCCCCCCCACCCCCACCCCCTCACCCACCGCCGCTCCTCCAGACCGACTGGCAACCGCGGCCTGACATCGGAGGGCCCCCGCCGCTCCCGGCTTCACCGCCGGCTCGCGGTCGGGCGGTCACGTCGGATGTAACGGCTTGCCCTGCTAAAAAGGCTAAAAAAAGAAAGCCAAAGTGCGATTCTGCGGCACAGGTTGTCCGCTACTGGGGGTCTTCCATGGAGGCGTCTCCATCCCGGCGAGGGCGGAGAGCGCCGGTGCGGCAGTGGCAGTGCGCTGCGGTGCCGTGCAGGTTCTGTTGCCGCGGCTACGCCGTAGGGCTACGCTGTAGCCCTATGGCATAGGGTACGCGGCGACGCACACCATTCTGTGTTGGTGTAACGCGGAACCATAAATCAGCCTTCAGTGTGTGCTGTGTGCTGTTCTGAACATTTCTCTGTTGTTCTCATTTTGCTGGGACGTCGGGTCCCTCCGCCGAGACACAACGTTTGCGGTATGCGTTCATTGTTGTGTCTAAAAATGATGCGCAGTGCCCACCCAATCAGAAACGGTACAGATATACTGTGATATTTTTTTATATTTATAAAAAAATAAAATTATAAAAAAATAAAGGATCCCCATAACTTTGATTGGGTGGGCAGGACGCACGTTTGGGTGGGCACAGCCCCCCCCTGCCCACCCCTAAAACCGGCCTCACTTACAGGTGAATGAGACATTGGGTAGTTTTGTTGAAAATGTGCTGTCCAAAATGTCCTGGAAAACTTGACTCCCCAAAGTTTGTGGGGGCGTGGCTTTGGACGGAGCACTGATGGGAGGGGGGGAGGGGCGGGGCTTAGATGAGAGGGCGGGGGCTTAGAGGAGGTGCCACTTTCAAATCTTGCTAGCTCTCCAAAATCAAGGACTATACCTTTAAATCCAAACTGAAAACTTATTTATTCAGGGTGGCTTTTTTTATATATAAATGTTTTTATTGGTAGACTGTTTCCACAATACAGAGCAAAAGAACATACGTTTTTTTTCTTTTCTCCTTCACCCATCCCTCCCCCCACAGTTAGCGTCATCAATTTTCCCTTAACAAAAAAATTATTATAATAATAAAAGTTAAAAAAAAATATGTAGTGACATAACAAAAAAGTATTAGTAGTAGTGCAATGAATAGAAACTTAAATAAGAAAATAAAATGAAAACGAAATGGGTTAGAGATTAATAATTAGTTCTTAGATTAATGATTAGCAATTCCAGTAATAGTAATTTACAAGTTATACTAGTAAATGCCTGAGTTGGAATGTTGTCATATATGGGTGGCTTTTAATAGCCAGTAGTGTGGCAACACTTTTTTTATACTTTGGTCTTGATGGTATGTTTTATTCTCATTTTATTCTGCAAGCACTTTTTGTCTTGATTGTATGTTTATTATGTAAAGAACTTTGGTTCACCTGTAGGTCGATGTAAGGTGCTATATAAATAAAGTACATTTACATTTTACATTTACATGTAAATTATCCATCCATCCATCCATCCATCCATCCATCCATCCATCCATCCATCCATCCATCCATCGTCTGCCGCTTAACCGTTCCCGGGTCGCGGGGGCAGCAGCCTCAGCAGAGATGCCCAGACTTCCTTCCTTCCTAAGGACTTCCTAAATTAAGTTCATTCCGTTTTAAAAGACAGAGAAATTAGCTCTCTCGGTTCTTGCGACTGCCCCGTTGAGTAAATTTACCATTGTTTTACTCTTGTTTCCCCGGAATGTGTGACTGACTGTCTGTGTTTGTATGTATTGTTGTATTGTTTTTATGCTGCCATTTTGGCCAGGTCACTCTTGAAAAAGAAGTTTTAATGTCAATGAGTTTTTTACCTGGTTAAATAAAGGATATATATTAAGACATTAAGTGTTAAAGTATGTCATTCTTTGTTTTGTTGTTTTGTTTTCTTCTGTTCTCTTTAATTGTTGTTTTTTACATGTACAAAATCCAATCAAAAGGTTCCATAAGACGTAAATGTGAGATGATTAGATTGTGGAATCGTTTACTTAAAGTTATTCTATGCAACTCCCTAGAGCTAGCAAGATTTGAAAGTGGCGCTTCCTCTAAGCCCCGCCCCCCCTGCCCCCACCCACGAGCGCTCCGTCCAAAGCCATGCCCCCACAAACACGAACGCGCATACGATTATTAAACATTTTGGACAGCACATTTACAGCAAAACTACCCCATGTCTCATTCACCTGTAAGCGAGGCCGGTTTTAGGGGGGGCAGGGGGGGGCTGTGCCCACCCAAATGTGCGTCTCCATCCCGGCCAGTGCCGGTGCGGCTGGCGGAGCGCTGCGGTTCCGTGCAGGCTCTAGAGCCACGGCTACGGCGTAGCCTACGGCGTGTACGCCGTACCCTACGGCGTAGCTGTGGCAACAGAGCCTGCACGGCGCCGCAGCGCTCCGCCAGCCGCGCGGCTGGTTTAAAATGAAGGCATCTGATTGGTTCTTTCCCTTCCTGGACCTGGACCAATCCGTTTCATTCGGACCGAATGGGCGGGGCTTAGAGGTGCCTCTTTCAAATCTTGCTAGCTGATCAGGGATCAGGGATTTGTTGCATAGAATACCTTTAATATGCCAGAAGACAGGGTCAATAAGAAAGTTTTTAATTGGAGTAAATTAAATGGCTCGCCATGGGCTAAAGAAATATTTGCATTATTTGAAGAGGTTGGATTACAGTATATGTATAGTAATAACTTAACCTATTCAATAACTTCAATTAGTGATAAGTTATTTGCTTTATTTGAGACAAAATGGTTAAAGGATATTTTGTTTAAACCCAAATTACGAACATACATCCAAATCAAGCACAATTAGGTGTTTAATGGCTCAGCTGAGAACAGGAATCCTTCCCTTGAATCTTGAAGTCGGCAGATTTAAAAACATTCCCGGAGATGAAAGGTTGTCTGAATTATGAGAACTTAACGAAGTGGAAAGTGAATCACATTTTCTGTTATATTGCCCTCTGTATGATGAACTGAGAACTCCATTATTTACTGAAATGTCTGTTAAAAACCCAGAAATGTTCTGGTGCTCTGATGATGATAGAATGGACGGGTTGTTTAACTTGTTTATATGTTTAATTGGTACAGGGTCTGTTGTCTGGCTTTCATTTGCTTTATGTTCCTTTTTCTTTTTTTGGTGTCTTGTAAGCCCACTCGGGCTGGGCACTTTATGTGTATGACACGTAAATTAAAAGTTCAATCAATCAAATCAAATTAAATTTAAAAAAAATCAAACTTTTATTTTGGAAGAACGACTTTTATAGATCAACTCACAGCATTTCTACCATTAGAAAAACTAACATTGGAAAAATATAACCGTGGCCATCTTTTTTAAGAATTTTGGTTCCCATTATTCTCTGGTTTAGAGAACTTCATTGTACGCTGATTGCTGTTTACTGCTGTCATTTACTTTATGTATCTTATGTATCTGTAGGTATTTGAGTTTTTATTTGTATTTTTATTCATTTACTTTTTTCTCCAGTTTATTTATTTTTTGTGCATGTTTTTGTGCTTTTTGGGGGGGGGGGGGGGGTGTAGGCGGGAGTAGGCATGCTCGCACAAAAGAAAATTGTAAGACCTACCGTCATTAAGGATGTATCTGATTGCCTTTCTTTTGTGAAATAAAAAGATATTTAAAAAAATCAAATCAAATCAAATCAAATCACTGAATATCTCGGGGTTCCAGGACTACATCTCCCAGAAAGCCTTGCGGCCGTCTTCCAGGGGGGCGTGGTGCTCCGGTAACCATTGACAGGGCCGACCCGCCTCCTGGGGGAGGGAGGGATGAGGGGGACGACAAGTGCAGGAGGCGGCGGGGCTGCAGTTCAGTCAGAGCATCTCTGGTCCGGACCGGGACAGCAGGACAGATCTGGACCGGGACAGCAGGACAGCAGCACAGATCTGACCGGGACAGCAGGACAGCAGGACAGCAGGACAGCAGGACAGATCTGGACCGGGACAGCAGGACAGCAGCAGATATCTGGACAGAAACATGGACAAGGATGGCAGGGACAAGTGGGAGAACCCGATGCAGTTCCTGCTGGCCTGCGTGTCGTACGCGGTGGGGCTGGGGAACGTGTGGAGGTTCCCCTACCTGTGCCAGATGCACGGCGGGGGTGAGTCACGCACCGATCACGGATCATGCGGGGTTTTTGCACCGGGATCGGGGCGGGTGTCGGGTCCGAGCAAGTGAAGCAGACTCACCTGGGCTCGGCCGGGTGTCCTGCAGGTGCAGGTTATTCTCTTGCAGGTGCAGGTTATTCTCTTGCAGGTGCAGGTTATTCTCTTGCAGGTGCAGGTTATTCTCTTGCAGGTGCAGGTTATTCTCTTGCAGGTGCAGGTTATTCTCTTGCAGTTGCAGGTTATTCTCTGCATGGAGTTTGTGGCATCAGAGCGACGTGATCGCGGCTTGGAAGTGTTTTAGTTCCGACTTCTGTTTAAATCTGCGGGATGTTTCTGTGAGATCAGGGGGTCCAGAGATCAGGGGGTCCAGAGTCCAGAGATCAGGGGGCAGTACTGGAGTTGAGGGGGGGTG
This sequence comes from Cololabis saira, assembly GCF_033807715.1. NCBI lineage: Eukaryota > Metazoa > Chordata > Actinopteri > Beloniformes > Belonidae > Cololabis > Cololabis saira. The sequence goes on from NC_084589.1 coordinate 1,449,764, forward strand.
AGGGGGGTGGCATCCCCCCTGAAATAAAAACGGTCCAAATCATCCCCCCTGAAATAAAAACGGTCCAAATCATCCCCCCTGTAAAACTGTCATCCCTCCTTTCCATCCCTTATGTCATTTCATCAATGAATGTGGTTTTACTGCTATTTCAACATTTAGAGTCATCACCAGAAAAATAACACCAGAAAAATAACTTATTTGACAATTTTCACCTGTTTCAAGTAAATTTTCACTTGAAATAAGTAGAAAAATCTGCCAGTGGAACAAGATTTATCTTCTTATTACAAACAAAAAAATCTTGTTTCACTGGCAGATTTTTCTACTTATTTTAAGTAAAAATCTACTTGAAACAGGTGAAAATTGTTGTTTTTTGCAGTGATGAGTCTTGTTTTAAGTGTAATGAGATTTTTTTTACTAAAATGAGACATTTTAACTAGAAATAAGACAAATATTCTTGTTAAGATTGTGAGTTTTTGCAGTGATCCATTTTACTTATCCTGTGAAGGACAGAGTCATATTGATAAGTTCAGAAAAGTGTTTTTTATTGTTGTGTTTTGATGTATTTGATGTAAGCCCAGTGGATATTTAAAGCTTACAGAAGGCTGCATTTAACTGCTGCTATGTCATTCCTGCAGTATTTCTGCAGGTGTTTTGGTCACTGCTATTATTTGTAATATATTATATTATTTGTAATCAGCACAAATTATCTGTCCCCATATGATAAAATCCACCATCACCCCTGATTTTCTTTTTACAACTCGAGTACTGTCCGGGGGTCCAGAGATCAGGGGGGTCCAGAGATCAGGGGGTCCAGAGATCAGGGGGGGTCCAGCTGCGGCTGGTACTGGTACAGGCTGTTACTGGTACTGGTACAGGCGCGTCAGAGCTGGTAATTTTCCAGCAGAAACGCGGTCAGACTTTGAGCTGCTGTTGTGGATCAAATCCAGCCGAGAACAACAATAAACTGTAGCAGAGCAACACTTATATAATATATACATATCCAGGTTCTGGACCAGGGGCCGGATTCACCAATATGTTCTTAAGAACCATCTTAAGAAATGTCTTAAGATCTAAAATTAAGAAGTTCATAAGAAAGTTCTTCAGTGAAATTCCTCAATATTTTCTTAAGAACCGTCTTAAGGACTGTCATTTCTTACGGATTTCTTATTTTTCCTATTTAAGAACTTCTTAAAATATGGCTGTATCCGAAATGGCATACTAAGTACTACATGCTACATACTGCATCAGTATGTACTGTATACTGCATACTAAATATAGGATTCAGTAGCCGCTCCAGCAGACCGTTCACACAGCAGTAGCAGCCAAGTATCCCAGAATTATTATTATTATTATTATTATTATTATTATTATTATTATTATTATTATCATTATTATTATTATTATTATTATTATTATTATTATTATTATTATTATTATTATTATTATTATTATTATTATTATTATTATTATTATTATTCATTTCATTATATTCAGTCATGCACCTGAAGCGAGACTTCATTACACCGATGCTCCACAATATTGCAGGTCTTTGTTTGTGTAAATGTGTTAAAAAAGGTGATATTAGAGGCTTCCTTTTTCACAGAAGAAATTCTAAGACAGGTCAAGTTAAGAAAAAAGTCAAGAACAAATTTGAGAACTTTTATTTCAAGAATACCATTTATTCTTATTTTTTTTCTTAAGAAGAAACTTAAGAAGAAAGTTGAGAAAATACTTAAGAACTTTTTTGGAGAATATGACTTCTTCTCTTTTTTCTTCTTAACACTGATCTTAAGAAAAAAATGACACTTAAGAAGATTTTTTTTCTTAAGAATGTTTTGTGAATCCGGCCCCAGGACTTCACAGCAGCTCCAGGTTCTGGATCAGGACCTCCCAGCAGCTCCAGGTTCTGGATCAGGACCTCACAGCAGCTCCAGGTTCTGGATCAGGACCTCAGAGCAGCTCCAGGTTCTGGATCAGGACCTCACAGCAGCTCCAGGTTCTGGATCAGGACCTCAGAGCAGCGCTGCACCAGTGTCCGTTTGTGCTGCTGATATTCCTGTCAGATCAGTGTTGTTCATCGGTGTGTGCTCAGACTCTCCTGCATCATCCCTGATGGTGAAGCCATAAACTCGTGCACAGTTCCTGTGATTCTGTCTTACGTGTCCTGGAGTTTCAGTCGCTCCACTTCAGTTCAACTCAGTGTTATTTCTATAGCATCTATTACAACACATGTTGTCTCTAGGATCTTTCCAGAGACCCAGAACCTCACCCTGATCATTTATTACACAAAAACTCCTCTAGTGGGAGAGAAATCCAAATGCCAATCAACTAACCTCCAGAATGACGCTCATGAGGAATTAAGTGATGTTGCAGTTCCTCCACCGGCCGCTAGAGGCTCCAAAGGCGAGTCCATCTCCACTGACCTCCACTGGTTAAAGCGACACTACGTAACTTTTCCACCTTAATATCATATTTCCAGAGTCATTGTGATGGAACATCAACTTCCAACAGGTTTAATGAACCTCTGTCATGGTCTGAGGGGGTCTGTATCACCTTCACTGGCACTATGTAACTCTGAGGAGCATGGTAGGAACCCTTCCACACTAAAAAACTACACATTTTTACGGATTTGAATGCTTTACGGCATACGTCACTTCCCCCTCCTTCCCAATTCGTATTCCAGACGAAAATGGGCGCGGCGTGGAGCGCAGAGCTCAGGAGAAGCTGGTAACCCGTTGCTGCGTTGTGTCTGCAGCAGCTCCACACAACAGACGTGGGGAAAAGATCAATAATGGTTTAACTTTTCACCGCTTTCCTGCTCGGAGGCAGAACCACGGAGGCCGGCCAATTATCTGAGATAACAAATTAAAAGAGTAAAAGAGTTGTCGGCTCGGTTGGATCGCGGCTGTAACGACCAAACATAACGTTCCTCAGTAAACAAACAAACACTCACACAGACGGGCGTCGGATCAAAACACGGGTTTATTAAACCACAAACAAACACTCACAGACCGGGGTCGGATCATTCAAACGGGTTTTATTCCCCAATACTCCAGCTAAACGCAGTTGTTGGCCAGCTCTCTGCGGTGCGATTAATTTTGTTGAGGAAAAAATATGAACTATTTGATTTTTAGCTGCAGAGGAAAAAAATAATCTCACCGGGAAAAAAAAATGTTGCTCACGCCTCGGAGCCTCTTCAAAGCAGTCAAAAAAAAGGTTATTCTCTTGCAGTTGCAGGTTATTCTCTTGCAGTTGCAGGTTATTTTCTTGCGTTCCGTCTGTTCACTTGGTGAAACAGAAAAGCGTCCCGTCTTCTCTCAAAACAAATGCAGCGACGGGACAGGAGTTTTCCGGCAGTACGCGCTGGTGCTCATGGGAAATGTAGTTCTTTCTGGTAAAGCACTACCGCTTTTGTCCAAAAGATGCCGCCAAACTCAGAAAAGCTGAAAGTTACGTTGTGCTGCTTTAAAATATCCAACTCTAGAGCAGAAATAAACATATTTACAGTCTGGTTCAAAAAACTATTTTGGGTCTCAATTGTTTGATTTCACATCCATGACAACTCTGAAGGGGGGAATGTTTTCGTGCCGCACCAAATTTTTAACTGTATTTCTAATTCATTCAACTGTATTTCAATAACAGTCACTCGGCCAGTGGCTACCTGTTATCACACACTCTTCTATAATTATTATGTTACCACGCTTAGTGAAGCAACCTCCCGTTGATGTTAACCCATCCTCGGGTAAACGCCACGGTTATTTTTGATTTCGCCATAGAAAACATGTTAAACGGTATTCTCAAAATTGTAATAAAAACATTTTCAATTTTTGAAGAACTCTACAAATGAAAGACATCTCAAAACCCACCAATCCCACCAATCTAATACTTAATAATATCACCTATTTTATTCAGATCCCAGAGTCACTGGCCGCCGCCTAACGGACAATATGCACATTTAATTATTATCTTTAATTTCATATTCATAATCTTAAAATATAAATTTGACACATAAGGTGCCTCACTTTTTAAAATAAAATTACACTTTAAATTAAAATACGTTTTTTTTAGCATGTTCATTCTGAATGTAGAGTGATGACTTATAACTCTTTAAACAATCAGAATGACTGAAGACTGAAGGACACATTACTTATCACTTCACCATGGAAACATTATTTTACATGTTTTCACGGAGTACCAACCTTTTTATCAAGGTCAGTGTCATTAGAATGTTTTTTTAAGGATTCTGTTGTCAATCAAAAAGCAGTGTCTCATTTTCAGTCAATGTTCAATCAGTTATTACTATTACTGCTTTTGGAGAGGTGTTTTTACAAAGAAGCATCTATCCTTGTGTTGTGTTGATTGACATCATCCTCTCGGGGGAGATGCAGGCCTTTTATGGGTCTTCCCAGTACCCATTTCCACACATGAATGTACATAATCACTCGCCCGGTTGTTGCGTTGTATCTTCAGATCTCGCCAGAATAAAGGCTGATTTATGGTTCTGCGTTACACCAACGCAGAGCCTACGGCGTAGGGTACGGCGTAAGTTACTCTCTTTTTCTCTTTGTCTGTCTTGTATTTTATTAAGTCAGGTCGCCCATGTTTTATTTTATCTCTGTGACTGCTATACATTCCACGTTGCAGTGTACACTAAGACTTGATTAGCAGGCAGGAGTCAAGGTTGTTGTAACAATCAGGGACAGGAATCAAATGTGTTAGTTGGAAGTGTGATGGTCTGAATCAGCTTATTAAACATAGCAAGGTTCTTCACCACTTACAACAGGTGCTTATATTGTTTTCCTTCAAAAACCATATCAGATTAAAGGGGTGGTGGGTCAGTCATGTATTTAATTCCAGCTTTAATAGTAAATCTAGGGGTATTGCAATTTTGATTTACAAGTCTGTTCTTTTTGTGTGCTCTAATGTTATAGTTGACCCCAATGGAAGGTTTGTAACAGGGCAGCTGTGTAGTAATTGTGTGATTTGGCCAATGTGTATGGTCCAAATTGGGACGACGACAATTTTTCCTCCAATTATTTGCCAAGTAATGAGAGTGACACGTCTGCACATCTACTTATTATGGGGAGTGACTTCAACTGTTGGATTAATCTTGTATTAGATTGTTCTTCTACTAGACCAGGAGTGCCCTCAAGGTCTTCTAAGACCATTCAATCCTCTATGGACAAGTTCTCGGTCTCTTATCCACAGTGTTGGGTGTAACGCGTTACAAAGTAACGCGTTACTGTAACGAGATTACATTCGCCAGTAACGCAGTAATGTAACGCGTTACAGTTGTAATTTGGGTAATCCCGTTATAGTTACTCTAAGACAAGAAAAAATAAGTTACTTTAGTTACTTTAAGCTTTTCAACTACATGTAGAACGGGAGAACAGAAAAACAAATCAAACTTGCCTTTCATGTGTCTTCACGCGTTGCAACACTTGTCTGACTTGAGGCTGATTTATGGTTCCGCGTTAAATCGACCCAGAGCCTACGGCGTAGGGTACGCAGCGACACACACCGTACGGTGCGCGTCGCCGCGTACCCTACACCATAAGTTCTGCGTTGGTGTAACGCGGAACCATAAATCAGCCTTTAACGTGATCTTACGGGATTTTACGGGACTTCTGGTGCTGATCTGGGCACTGCAGTAATAAAGTTCCAACTACAGGACTGTCTCAGAAAATTAGAATATTGTGATAAAGTTCTTTATTTTCTGTAATGCAATTAAAAAAAAACAAAAATGTCATACATTCTGGATTCATTACAAATCAACTGTAATATTGCAAGCCTTTTATTATTTTAATATTGCTGATTTTGGCTTACAGTTTAAGATTAAGATTCCCAGAATATTCTAATTTTTTGAGATAGGATATTTGAGTTTTCTTAAGTTGTAAACCATGATCAGCAATATTAAAATAATAAAAGGCTTGTAATATTTCAGTTGATTTGTAATGAATCCAGAATGTATGATATTTTTGTTTTTGTAATTGCATTACAGAAAATCACAATATTCTAATTGTCTGAGACAGTCCTGTATATGTTGTTCATTGGCAATCGAGTTATGGTGCAGCTCAGGTGATATTGCGGATATTGCAGGTGATATCCAAAAGTAATGTAACTAGTAATGTAACTAGTTACTTTCAGCAACCAGTAACTAAGTAGTGTAAGGGATTACTTTTTTAAAAGTAACTAGTAATATGTAATGGATTACTTTTTTTGAGTAACTACCCCAACACTGCTTATCCATGGCGCTTTCTTAATCCTAGTCAAATGTAGTCTTTTTCCTCTCATGTACATCATTCCTTTTTTTTGTATGATTATTTGATTTCTCCATTCTGTTCAGTCTTCCTCTTATGATCCTATTCTAATATCCCATCATGCTCCAACCACACTGGAGTTGTTCATTCAGGAACACGAACGTACACACCCCCCTTGGCGTCTCAATACACTTATTATCCAAAGAGGACTTTGTTAAATTTGTCCCTCATCAAATTGTTTTTGTTCTTATTACCAACAGTACTCCAGGGATCTGAGCCTCCCTTCTTTTGGAGAATTTGATATCTATTCTTCCTCCCCATCCCCTGATGTATAAGAAGATCATCTCTCTCTTCAGGCTGAGTTTGATGTTCTTTCTACAACAGAGGTTGAGGAGATCTTATTTAAGGTTAAATATTGTTATTATGAATCAGGGGCTAAACCAACTCAAATTTTGGCACATCAGCTTCGACGGGCAACAGATTCCATCAATTCATACTCCCTTAAAAAATGAATGATCAGTTTAAACAGTTTTGCTCCTCTCTATACACCTCTGAAGTCGAGTCTGATCTGTCAGCGCTGGATAATTAAAAAAAAAAGTTAAGATTTTTGTGCATTGCAGTATAAAGCCTCTATAAATGGCGCCCACCCACTGAGCTCTCCAGGGCCAGCACTGAATATTTTTTTTGTATCACTGGAGTTGGTTGCTGATACTACTGATTAGAGGGCCCAATCACTATAGATTAGCTACATTTCCGATGCAGTCTGGAAAATGTCCAAGCCCGGACGGTTTTCTGACCAAGTTTTACAAGACCTTTTTTGACAAAACACCAGTTTTGATCGAAATGTTCAATGAATGTTTTACTCTTTCCAAATTACCTCACACTCTAAGTCAGGCCTCTATATCATTACTCTTAAAAAAGACATTTAAAAAAGTTTTAATTTTCTATCTGTAGATGTAAAACTTTTGTCCAAATGATTAGCTCTGTGCCTGGCATCAGTTTTTGCCTTTGATAATCTCCCCTGATCAGACAGGTTTGTCCAGAACAAGCATGGGTTCTTTAAATCTCAGACAACTTCTTAATGTTGTTTATAATCCTTATACATCTACAGGGTCAGTAGCTGTAATTTCATTACACCCGGAGAAGGCTTTTGACCGGCTTGAGTGGAATTACCTTTTTTGCGCTCTGGATAGATTGGGTTTTGGCCAGGTGTTCATTTCTTGGATTAAGTTGCTTTAAGTGATTAAGTCGCCCTGTGGCTTCAGTGAGAACTAATGACACCCATTCAGACTATTCCCTTTGTAACGTTCTACTCTTCAGGGATGTCGTCTGAGTCCTCTGCTGTTTGCTGTTGAACCTCTGGCTATTGCGCTTCGTTCAGAGACACACATCACTGGAATGATTAGATATGGTTTTGAACAGAATGTCTCCCTCTATGCAGATGACTTGTTACTATATGTTTCCGATCTCTTTGTCTCAGTTCCAGCTGCTCTTGACATCCTTAGTTTGTTTGGTCAAATTTCCGGTTTTAAACTAAATTTGGACAAGATTGATTGAAGGTTTCCGTTAAATCAAGGGGTCTGAAATGCTCCTTAGGGTTTTCCATTCAAAATTGTTTAATTTGGCTTTCAATACCTTGGTATCTAGATTATAGACCAATTTGAAGATTTGTTTGGAAATAATTTTGTCCCTTTGTTAAATTATATACAGAGGGACTTTCAACGGTGGTCTCCGTGGCTTATTGCCTTTGTGGCCATGGTTAATAAGGTAATAAGGTTAATAAGGGAAAATCCTCCCTGAATTGTCTTACATCTTCCAGTGCATACCTCTCTTTTTCCCTCAGTCTTACTCAGTTTTTGACAAATTAAACAAATCAATCAGAGTTTATATGGAACGGGAAGGTCCCTCAATTGTTAAAGGAGTTGTTGCAGACCTAGGACACTGGGGGGCTTGGGTTTTGGTCTTGCCCTTCACTATTCAATTTTTGGACACAAATATTTTGTTTCTACAAAGGTTTAATTTGATCCAACAGCATTATTTAGAGTTTTACATCCTACTTTGAAGCTTCCTAAACATAAAGCTGACTTTGACTCTTTAGTGGCTAAACATTTGATTTTATTGAGCCTTCTCGGATCAGGGACATCCTTCAGTTTGTGAAGTTGGAGAAAGTCAGGTGCTCGATACATGGTTCACTTGCAGTTTTAATAAAACCTGCGATCCATTTTTTGCACATGTTGAGGGATTAACTTTTACTGCTATTCCAGAGTAACCGCCCCAATTGTCTATGTCTCATGGTGCATTTTTTCTGTGTGAATTTGTAACATGCTGGGAATGTTTTTCATTTATCTCTGTTGTATTGGACATATTGAACTTTTATTTAGCAGTGGGTGACAAATTTGTGTTTTGATTTTGTACTATATTCAGGGCGAGATTAACATTCCGCTGTACCCCGGGCAACAATATTCAAGGGTTCCATGATCATTACCATAGAATCACCATAATCTGGCAAAATACAGAATCAATTAAAGCTGCAAGCAGCGATGAACGGGCCCTCCACTCTTGTGCACGTTCAGGCTGCAGTGGAAGCTGGACTTGTATGTAGATTCTTCAGGCCTGGACATTTAGCAGATGACACCACCCACGACTCTCTATATCAAACCATTCAAAAGTTATGGCAGAAAGTAGGAACTATCAAATATCGACCAATCAGAAGAAGGGGCAGGGCTAATTCATGCCAATGAAGGCCAAGTACTCAATACTGAGTCTGATGACGCCACCCACGACTCTCTATGTCAAACCATTCAAAAGTTATGGCAGAAAATAGGAACTATCAAATATCCACCAATCAGATGAAGGGGGGCGCGCTTTCTGGCGTCTCTCGTGGCCACAGTAACGCTTTTCACTGAGAAAAGTAATGCACATCGTTGCAGGATCGAGATGCACATTTTGATGTATAACACACCTGGGTGCACGTTACGGTTCAGGCGAAGAAGTGGCTGAAAAAATGGCATAAATTGCGCCAAAATTACACGATTAATTAAAAATGGACGACTTCCTGTTCGGGGTTCGGCCATGGCGCCAAGAGACTTTTCTTTAAGTTGTGACATGATACAGGTGTGTACCAATTTTCGTGCATGTACGTCAAACCGTATTGTGGGGCTTGAGGCACAAAGTTTTCTAGGGGGCGCTGTTGAGCCATTAGGCCACGCCCATAAATGCAAAACATTAAATATAAAATTTTTCGCCAGGCCTGGCTTGCGTGCAAAATTTGGTGACTTTTGGGGCACGTTTAGGGGGAAAAAAGGCCCTCCTTTCGTCGGAAGAAGGAAAAAAATTCCTACAGATACAATAGGGCCTTCGCACTGTCAGTGCTTGGGCCCTAATTGCCGCAATATACAGTAAATATACTCAATACTTAAAATTCTAACTATCAGGTGTATTTTACAAATATCCCAATGCTCATAGAACTATAAATGCACTACTATGTCCTCTTGTTAAGGACAATCACTCACATATGATGCTATGAAAACAAAACACAACAGCATCACTATAATCTGGTAAAATGGCCCCACTACATTGAGAGGGAAGGAAGTCCTCCTCCATTTTCACTAAGTGTGGAACATGCTTTTGTTTTTGAAATGCATACAAGTGCTTTGGTTATATAAGATCTAAGCTTATATTTTGGAACTATGTTTTAAAGACTGTGCATGCGCTGGCCAAGCTGGGTCATTGGAATCAGCTCGGATCAACAGTGGCCTCAACTGATTCTTTAATGACTTGGACCTGACCCTGACTGGAACACCGCAGACTCCAGACTGGGAGTGTGGTGATGTGGTGCCAACAGTGCTCTGCACACTCCCGCCCAGACCTTGCCCTGGATTTGTTGCTGCTGTAACATTAAAGAGGGCAGAACAACAGCAGAAATGAAAGTGACAAAGATTTGCTTGGTAATAATAAACTTGTGAGTGTGTGAGTCATGCAGAGAGAGCATGAATCACCTGTGAGCTTGTGTGCTCTTTAATTTGAACTGTGAATCAGGTGTGACGGAGGGAGAGTGTGAAACAGAGCAGGCAGCAGTGCTCCAGGACTGGAACGGGGCAACACTATGCAGTCTGCTGGGACTCATCTGGGTCACGCTGGCTGGGCAGTTCTGAGGCAGGTTTAGTCTAACTCCACCATTACCACAAGGGGGAGGTGTAATACACAGTAACTGTGCCTCCATCAATGTACTCCCTTACAAGTTAGCGTTTTGTTCACATTTTCATTGATGTTCTCTTTCATATTTGATTATACAGGACACACACACAGAGAAACACACACTAGTAGCAGGTTGGACCTCCTTTTACCTTCAGAACAGCCTTAACCCTTTCTCTCATAGATCAACATGTATTAGGGACATTCTCCAGAGAGTTTGGTCCATGTTGACATGAGAGCACAGTTGCTGCAGATTTGTCGGCTGTATGTCGATGATGTGGATCTCCCGTGCCACCACAACTCAAAGCTGGTCGACTGGACAGAGCTCTAGTCATTGTGGAGGCTGCTGGAGTACAGTGTCATGTCACTGTCATGTTTTAAGAAACCAGTTTGAGTTGATTTGATGTTTGTGCCATGGGTGTATCTTCCAGCTGGAAGCAATTCAATTCAATTGAATTTTATTAAAATAGCATCTATTAATACAGAAGTTGTCTCCAGGCGCTTTCCAGAGACCCAGAACATAAACCCCCGAGCAATTATTACATAAACGTAACATAAACACTGGCAGGTAAAAAACTCCCCTAGTGGGAGAAAAACCTTAAGCCAAACAGTGGCAAGAAAAACTCTCCTTTAGGAGGGAAGAAACCTGGACCAGGATGTGGAACATAAGGTGGTAGAAACCTGGACCAGGACCTGGATAATAAGGGGGGAAAAAACCTGGACCAGGACCTGGATCATAAGGGGGGTAGAAACCTGGACCAGGACCTGGATCATAAGGGGGGAAGAAACCTGGACCAGGACCTGGATCATAAGGGGGTAGAAACCTGGACCAGGACCTGGATCATAAGGGGGAAACCTCCTGCTGAAGACCAACTGGGGAGAGCAGGAAAAGAGAAAGAGAATGAAGAACAGAGAAAGAAGAGACACAGACACAATGGCTAACTTGTGCACTACAGGGATGACTATATAAGCAGATGTAGACCGCAGACACTGAGTTGGTCGGGGGGGCGGGGGGTCAGCAGGATGTTATATTTTTTTAAAGGTGGAGGTGGTGTCAGCCTCCTTAACCCAGATTGGAAGTTGGTTCCATAGTAACGATACCTGGTACCAGAAGACCCGTCCTCCAAATCTACATTTGAATACTCTAGGAACTACGAGTAAACCTGCGCTCCGAGAACGGAGAGCTCTGTCAGGAACATAAGGCACTATCAGGTCTTGCAAATAATGCGGAGCTAAGCTGTTTTGGGCTTTATACGCAAGTAATAACATTTTAAATTGGATTCTGAATTTTACGGGTAGCCAATGGAGCGGCTCTAACACTGGAGAGAGGTGGTCTCTCCTGCTGATTCCTGTCAGTACTCACGCTGCTGCATTTTGGATCAGCTGGAGGATATTCAGAGAATTACTTGGACATCCTGCTAATAACACATTACAGTAATCTAGTCGAGAAGATACAAACGCATTAACTAGTTTTTTCGCATCACTCTGCGAGAGGATTTTCCTAATCTTTGCGATACAACGGAGATGGAAAAAGGCTATTTTACAAACCTGATAAATATATGGTTTAAACGACAAATCCTGGTCAAAAACAACACCAAGGTTTCTCACAGTTGCACTGGAAGCCATCGCAACACCATATAATCCCTGCCTAAAATGCTCTGGACCAAGAATGATAACCTGTTTTATCTGAATTTAGAAGCAAAACATTAACTGACATCCAGTCCTTGATGTCCCTAAGACATGCCTGAAGTTTAAATAACGGTTCTGTTTTATCCGGCTTCATAGACAAATAAAACTGCATATCATCAGCATAGCAATGAAAGTGTATGCCGTGATTCTGGATTATACTTCCCAACGGCTGCATGTATAAACTGAACAAGATTGGCCCTAGCACTGAACCCTGCGGAACACCATAACAGACCCTTGACTGTTCTGAAGAAACTTCATGTACATGAACAAACTGGAACCTGTCAGATAGACATGATTTAAACCAACATAGAGCTGACCCTTTGATCCCAACAACATGCTCTAACCTTTGCAGTAAAATGCTGATCTACAGTGTCAAAAGCAGCACTGAGGTCCAGTAGAACCAGTATGGACACTAATCCCTTATCTGAGGTCCAGTAGAACCAGTATGGACACTAATCCCTTATCTGAGGTCCAGTAGAACCAGTCCTCCACAAGTCCTCCAGTGAAGGGGGAGTTACATGTTTACTGAGTGTAGGAGGAAGCTGGAAACATGGAAATTGAACCAGGAACCCCCTAGTTATGAAGCGACAGTGTGACCCACTAAGCTGCCCAGTGTGTCAGGAGCAGACCCCCATGATCAGCTCATCATAGGTGAAAGGTGGGGTCCACCTGGACAGTAGGACTGGGTATTGATAAGAACCTCACGATTCGATTTCGATTCTTTAGGTTTCGATTCGATTCGATTCGATTTCGATTCGATTCGATATTGATTTAAATGCTTCGATATCGATTCAGTAAGACCTAGAAATACACAAATACCTGTTGGCAATTTTTCATTGTTTTTATTTTCATGCCTATAACACGTGGCATGTTATTTCACATATAAAATGACCTGAGCAAGTAAACTTAGCAGCACCATAATGGCTCACTTCTGCATTTGTACTGTAGTACAAAAGTTAAAATAAAAAAAAAAAAACATATGATACGTGTCAACATGATCCGCAGGTTTGTCCCGTTGCTGTTGTATTTTAGTTCTGCCTGGCACAACTTAAGCTGCTATCACATAGAGCGGGGTTTGCGCCGCGCCCAATCGCCGGGTAGCAGAGTCGGCCGAGATGTCGTCACAGTGCGGCACGGGGAAATTAAAAAATGTTCAATTCGGGCAGGGAGGCGCGGTGCCAAGCTCGGCTGCAGAGCGGTCCGCTCTTGTGCCGCGGCAGCACTACACAATGAATGGGATCGCAGGCGACGGTCTGCGTTTTGAGCTCTATGTGAAAGGGGCTTCACACACCTCCCTACTTTTGTCCGTTTCTCGTGTTCCTTCTTTTAATGGGAATTCAAAATGAGTCCAAACATCTGATTTGAAAGATTTTCCGCTTGCCATCATCGCCATTTTATTGTTGTTTGGTCGCGTGCAGACACCGTCCACAAAACGCGAATCATAAGAAAATATTGCACACAGCGCCCCCACTGGCCAGGAGGTGAATCCATTCAGAGGCTTTGCTTAATCGATATTGAATTAGGGCGGGGAGAATTGCGATGCATCGATTTTTCAATATTTTTACCCACCCCTACTGGACAGGTCACAGTCTACTGCAGGACCACCCATATAGACAAACCACATACACTCACACACACCTGCGGGCCATTTCCAATCGTCAACCAACCGGACGTACATGTTTTTCGGCTGTGGGAGGAAGCTGGAGTGGTTCAAAATATTAAATCCTTCTTTTTTTTTCTTTTCGTTCTGGCCTTTCGCCTATAAAAGAACATATCTCTTATATCCTGTCTGCAGGTAAAGAGAGCTCATACACTGCTGATTAACCCTGTAGGCACTAAATCAATCTTTTAATCTACTTTATTTCTGTTTTTTTAAACTTTTTTGAATATGTCAGGTCTGAATCGTTAGCCCTACATTTTTTTTTCACCCAAACCTGAGATTATGGAGAATACTTTTCTCTGTTGTGTTTCTGCAGGTGCATGCCCTGTAGCTCAGCTCAGGGTAGCAGCTCTGCAGCACCAAAACAAACGCTCATTACAGTAAGTAGGTTAAGTAATGCTGCAGCACAACCGTCGTTCATTTCCTTCTACCGACTGCACTGCAAAAACTCTAAATATTAACAAGAATATTTGTCTTATTTCTAGTTAAAATGTCTCATTTTTAGTCAAAAAATCTCATTACACCTAAAACAAGACTCATCACTGGAAAAAAAACAACAATTTTCACCTGTTTCAAGTAGATTTTCACATAAAATAAGTAGAAAAATCTGCCAGTGGAACAAGATTTTTTTGCTTGTAATGAGAAGATAAATCTTGTCCCACTGGCAGATTTTTCTACTTATTTCAAGTGAAAATTTACTTGAAACAGATGAAAATTGTCAAATAAGTAATTTTTCTGGTAATGACTCTTGTTTTAAGTGTAATGAGATTTTTTTGGCTAAAAATGAGACATTTTAACTAGAAATAAGACAAATATTCCTGGTAAGATTTTGAATTTTTGCAGTGTAATGATACAGTGAAAAAAGCTGCCACCATCAGGGGATTCACCGGTTAGAAAAGAGTGTAACGTTTGAGCATGACTGTATATTCCCCTTACATATTGCTGCTGGGAAATGCTTAGAAATGTATCAGTACTGTAAGTATTAGGTTGTGCTTTGTTTCTCATGTTCCCTCAAGTACTTTTATGATCTATAAAGTATTATCTTTGTTTACAGTAAAGTGGAACCAATACAGAATAATCTGCTTAGATAATGGAGACAGAAGCTGTGAATTTTGAGGGGTTGTTGCATTAAAGTTACATAAACGGATTGCTCAAAGGTTAATCTTATGCAAGAAGTTTCAATGGTCTTCGACAGATTGACTTCTTTGAAGAAGAAACACAGTCGTGCTTGCAGAATTAGTGTAGTGAAATTACTTGTCACACCACTGAAAAGGTGTTCTGGTATTGAGGATACCAGTGATGGCAAGTTTCAGGAGATATTTCGTGACATTTTTTCATCAAGCATGTCTTTGTGTGTACATTCTTGGTTTCTAAATCGTCCAACAGTTTGTACTGGTGACAGGTCAGAACTGCTTCAGAACCAGTCCAGTATTGACCCTTCTTTCTCAGTCATGTCTTTAAAAAGTGTTCAGAATGTGGTTTTACATTGTCTTGTTGAAACCTTCATGGATGTCCCTGGAACCGACGTGGTCTTGCAGCTTATGAATTTCCTTTTTGCATTAATGCTACCATCACATAAAGGGAAATTAGCTTTGGATACTGATACAACCCCAGACCATCACAGAGTCTGGACCATGGACCAGTTCCTGATAACAATCTGGATGATCCTCTTCATCTTTGGTCTTGATCACATTTTCTTCCCAAAATATCAGGAATACTAAACGGGAACTACATCAGTGTCATCTGCATATAGACTGACTGAACATTTCTAAGCCGGAGCATGTAGAGTTAAAGAAGTACATGTCCTCATACAGACCCTGCTGGTACTCCCCAGGTGCATGCTTCTACTGTGCAGTCCAGAGTCCAGAGATGGACATCCTCCACATCTGGAGAATGTTAACCCAAGCTTGATGCTTGTGAATGACCTTACATTTTCAGGCCCCGATTACAAGTAGCAAAAACGGTGGTGTTTTCATGCGTTTTGGCCGTTCGTTTACACGAAAACGGAGCTCAAAGTCACCAAAAACCATCATTTCTGAAAACTCTGGTCAAAGTGTAGATTTTCAAAAACTCCATCCTCACGTTTGCTTGTAAACAGAGAGAAACGGACATTTAGGCTTCAGAACGTCACATTATGCGACAGAAACGTCACCAGCGTCATGTGTGCAACCTGTGTTTACAGTTTGTTTGGCCACTGTCAATATTTTCTTGTATTTTACCTGTTTTATATTCTAAAGTCACACTTAAAAGTAACTCCACTTCTCTGTCACTCCAAACGAAATACTCTTGTTCCGTCTTGGAAGTAACTGGCAGTCAAGGCTGATTTATGGTTCCGCGTTACACCAACGCAGAGCCTAAGGCGTAGGGTACGCGACTACGCGCACCGTACGGCGCGCATCGCCGCGTACCCTACGGCGTAGGCTACACCGTCGATTTAACGCGGAACCATAAATCAGGCTTCACACGTGTCATTGGTTGACGTTTTTTTCCAGGATTCTGATTGGCTGGTATGACTTTATCTTTTTGTTACACTGCCCCCTGTAGGTTTGGCTGCTCATAGCACCTTAACAGCGTATCTATGCGGGTTTGTGTAAATGATGGTATTTTTCAAAACATAGAGGGGGAAATATCCGTTTTTGTAAATACCCGGCTATGTGGAGACGTGGCCTCAGTCTGAACTTTTTCTGCTATGGGTTTGTACAATAGCCTATAATCTTGGAAATGTCATAACATTATCACTCAGCTGCCTGCTATATGGAGATGCAAATACAAGTTTATTTGTAAATCACATTTCAGCAACAAGGCAATTCAATGTGCTTCACATAATGAAAACATAAAAAGTAAAGAGAAGGAAAAAAGTTTGAATTACAGTGCAGTGGTATAATAATGAAAAGTTAGATCAGTTTACTACTGAAATCAACATTGTAATAGTAAAATTTAGTTATCAATTAGTTGTATAACAAATGTAGGTCAACACTGAAAATATTACTTTACTTTACTTACTATTACTACAGTATTATATAACATCTTCTACAGCTTGTAGTTTCTGAGATATTTCAGATTAGCTAAGTGATTTAGAGCAAGGTCAACAACAAGTTCAATCTCACCAGGAAGTCATTAAAAGCTTGTATGTTTTTCCTGAAGAGGGATTATATAAGGAAGAATTGTATAAGGTCTGTTACACAACTGTTCACCGTAAGAACATGACCATCAAAACATGAGTGGCGTATTTAACCCGCCACTTTTACACAGTAACAGTGCAGTTTTTTTTTATTTTTTCAGCTTTAAATGATGATTTACATGATGATGCTTCACTCGTCAAACACTAAAGTTCTTACAGATCATAAATACATTTGCTGCAACACAAATAAAGTGTTGTTTTTGGTACCCTTCCTCCCACCAGAGCGGAGGGCAAGGCTGTGGTTGGAGTCGGTCTTTAATGCTCCTTCACAGATGGTTGAACACTGAATAAACATCTACCGTAGTCCTGCTGTGATTCCACTAGTTCTACTGCAGCTTATACTGCGGTTCTACTGTTCTACCTAGTGCTGTCAAGTGATTAAAAAATTGAGCGATTAATTAATTAAGATCTGTAATTAATTAGTGTAATTAATCGTTTTTTTTTTATCTCACCTAAAAATTGCTGAGAAAATCCCTCAACTTGAGGTGTTTTCCTTTGAATTCATTACATTATTGTGGAAGATCAAAACATTGATATATAACAGCAAAAAGTGGCTTTATAAAGTCATTTATTTATGTTTTTAACAGGCTTGAGCAGAAGCAATTATAGCCATTTACAGGACTGTCTCAGAAAATTAGAATATTGTGATTTTCTGTAATGCAATTACAAAAACAAAAATGTCATGCATTCTGGATTCATTACAAATCAACTGAAATATTGCAAGCCTTTTCTTATTTTAATATTGCTGATCATGGCTTACAGCTTAAGAAAACTCAAATATCCTATCTCAAAAAATTAGAATACTCTGGGAATCTTAATCTTAAACTGTAAACCATAATCAGCAATATTAAAATAATAAAAGGCTTGCAATATTTCAGTTGATTTGTAATGAATCCAGAATGTATGACATTTTTGTTTTTTTAATTGCATTACAGAAAATAAAGAACTTTATCACAATATTCCAATTTTCTGAGACAGTCCTGTAAATGTACAATCGTTTGTATACTTGTGCTACCATGTGATCATGGTCATGAGATAAATAAATGATGATGATGATGATGATGATGATATAAAAGCCTGTTTCATCAGAACACTTTTCCTTGACTTAAGTGTAATAGCTGGAAATTCGACACGGCAAACATACTAAACGTTAAAGTTTGAGCGTGTTAAATCCTTTTTGGGGAGATTCAGATTGCAGCTGCGGGTTAAAACATGCTCGGCTGCTCTGGCAGCATCAACAGAACCTCCGGGGCGCGCTGACCCGGACTAAACAGCTTTTCCTGGAAACGGGGCCCACCAAGCACATGGGCAATTAATGACTGGAATTCCTGCACAGCACACAAATATAGATCAAGTACTATGCTTATCAGGTCCAGCTTAATCATTCCTGAGGTTTTTATTATTCCACACACTCTAATGCCAGTAGTATTATCTTTGTGTTATATGGCGTGATAAGAAACACCTGAGCTCACTTCATGAATAAACTGGGCGTCTTCCACAATTGACTTTGCTCAGGAATGATTAACTTTTTTTTTTTTTTTTTTTAATGAAGCATTGTCAACTTGAGAGAAAAGGCCAACTATATATATATATATATATATATATATATATATATATATATATATATATATATATATATATATATATATATAGTCTCACTTCAAGTTGCACAACAACGTCCTCGTCATGTATTGGTCAGATGTCTCAGCCAACAGGAACAGGATTTATCAGTGAACTTCCTGTCTTGTCCTGACAAACCTACGCGCTTTACTCATCATACTGTAGTGAGCAGATGTGGATTATTATTCATCATGATTTATAAACAAACAGATATGAGTGTCAGGCCTTTGTCAGGCTGGTGAGGTGAGGACCCAGATGCAGGAGAGAGAGGGAGGCCGGAGGCAGGAGTTCTCAAAAAACAAAGATTTATTCCAAAACCAAAAAAACAAAGCGCTGCTTAGCAGGATCCAAAACCGAAACAGGGATCAAAAACCTGGAGGAAAACCGTGGCAGGAAACATGGAGGGAAGAACAGTACGGACCGACAGGGACCAAGGGAATGACTGACCAGATATACTCAGGGGATAACGAGACATGACGAGACACAGGTGCAGACACAATCAGGGCAGATGGGACACAGGCGGGACAAAACAGAAACTCAAAGACTGGGGGGGAAGTGTCAAACCCTGACAATGAGCTCTAAAAGTGTTTGGTCATTTTAAATTAAATGTGTCATTTTTTTAATAGAAACCTCAAAACTAAAATTTATTAGGAAACATTAGGAAACAAAAGTTGTCATTTGTGGTGGAACAGTAGTGGAGTAGAACTTCACAAGGCCCAGCCATCCAACTTTCGGGTTAAAGCTCATTCAGAACTAAGATTTTACACCCATGGCAACCTGCTCACGGACGGTTAAAGGAGCATGAGGCAGGATTGAGGCAGGATTTATGAAAGAAAATGCGTATACGTTTTAAGTTTTCTAGTAATAATGTCAGATGAAGCGTTCCAAACCCAAAAGAATGAGCCCTCTAGTGTATCTCTCCGTTGCCTTGAACAGGCTGTGTGCTGCAAAATGTGCTGCAATTCTGGGCCCGAATTTCCCGCGCTGTCCTGCAGATGTGACGTCACATGACGCTGCATGCACGTTCTCCCCGTTCTCCCGTGCCGGCTTCACTGTTGGCTGCAGTACCCCCAACGGCCGTCGTGGTGAAGGGTGGCGCTAGAGAGTCTCATTTCTTAAAAGGAGCCTCATGCTCCTTTAATACTAATATATCTTGTCTTTTCTACCTTTGACAGTGTTTCTGTGTCTCTCCTTTCTCTGTTCTTCATCCTCTCTTTCTTATCTCTTTTCCTGCTCTACCCGGTTGGTCTTCAGCAGGAGGGTCCCCCCTTATGATCCAGGTCCTGTTCAAGGTTTCTTACCTCTTAAAGTTTGTACCTGCCATTGTTTATGTAATAATTGCTCGGGCGTCATGTTCTGGGTCTCTGGAAAGACCCTAGAGACAACTTGTGTTGTAATTGGTGCTATATAAATAAAATTGAAACTCTGAGGGGGGTGAATTTTTTAGTATCGTGCTAGGAGAATCTACAGTATATAAAGCAATAAAAATGAAATTGATTGACAGTCAGCTCAGCCAGTAGCTCATTGTTATCACTTCCTCAACCGTACTGTATAAAACAATGGTCGAATTATTAGGTCACATAACCCTGGTTTCTGAAGAGCGGTTTTGAAGCGTCTTCTTCGTACGGGGCAGGTTAGGTCAATGAAGACACCAGGAATTCTTATAGTCTGTGTGTTTAAGCACATTTTTTTTGTTATTGTGACTTAGATAAAGATCTCACCTCAGTTGAGATATTTAGTCAATTATGGCACAAAAACAAGTTTATTACAGATACTATTACTAACTATTTTTTTTAAGCTGTACATACAGTGGGGCAAAACGTCAGTCACCAATTGTTCAAGTTCTCCCACTTAAAAAGATGAGAGAGGCCTGTAATTTCCATCATAGGTAACTTCAACTATGAGAGACAGAATGGGGGGAAAGAATCCAGGAAATCACATTGTAGGATTTTTACCTAATGAATTGGTAAATTCCTGGGTAAAATAAGTATTTGGTCACCTACAAAAGAGCAAGATTTCTGGCTTTCACAGACCTTTAACTTCTTCTTTAAGAGGCTCCTCTGTCCTCCACTCGTTACCTGTATTAATGGCAGCTGTTTTAACTGGTTATCAGTATAAAAGACACCTGTTTTAACTGGTTATCAGTATAAAAGACACCTGTTTTAACTGGTTATCAGTATAAAAGGACGTGAGAAACTAAATTGTAGACCTGCACCAGGCTGGAAGACTGAATCTGCAATAGGTAGCAGCTTGGTGTGAAGAAATCAACTGTGGGAGCAATTATTAGAAAATGAAAGACATACAAGACACTGATAATCTCCCTCCATCTGGGGCTCCAAGATCTCACCCTGTGGGGTAAAAATGATCACAAGAACGGTGAGTAAAGATCCCAGAACCACACGGGGACCTAGTGAAGGACCTGCAGAGAGCTGGGACCAGAGTAACAAAGGAATCATCAGTAACACACTACGATCAGGGACTCAGATCTTGCAGGGACAGACGTTCCCCCTGCTGAAGACAGGACATGTCCAGGTCTGAAGTTTGCTAGAGAGCATTTGGTTGATGCAGAAGAGGATTGGGAGAATGTTATACAGTTTTTGGTAGAAACCCAACTTGTCGTGTTTGGAGGAGAAAGAAAGCTGAGTTGCATCCAAAGAACACCAAACCTATTGTGAAGCATGGGGGTGGAAACATCATAGTTTGGGGATGTTTTCTGCAAAGGGACGAGGACGACTGATCCGTGTAGGGAAAGAATGAATGGGAACATGTATGGTGAGATTTGGAGTGAAAAGCTCCTTCCATCAGCAGGGCAATGAAGATGAAACGTGGCTGGGTCTTTCAGCATGACAATGATCCCAAACACACCGCCCGGGCAACCAAGGAGTGGCTTGGTAAGAAACATTTCAAGGTCTTAGAGTGGCCTAGCCAGTCTCTAGATCTCAACCCCATAGAAAATCTTTGGAGGGAGTTGAAAGTCCGTGTTGCCCAGCGACAGCCCAGAAACATCACTGCTCTAGAGGAGATCATGGAGGAACGGACCAATCACTACTCTAGAGGAGATCATGGAGGAACGGACCAATCACTGCTCTAGAGGAGATCATGGAGGAACGGACCAATCACTGCTCTAGAGGAGATCATGGAGGAACGGACCAATCACTGTTCTAAAGGAGATCTGCATGGAGGAACGGACCAATCACTGCTCTAGAGGAGATCTGCATGGAGGAACGGACCAATCACTGCTCTAGAGGAGATCTGCATGGAGGAACGGACCAATCACTGCTCTAGAGGAGATCATGGAGGAACGGACCAATCACTGCTCTAGAGGAGATCATGGAGGAACGGACCAATCACTGCTCTAGAGGAGATCATGGAGGAACGGACCAATCACTGCTCTAGAGGAGATCATGGAGGAACGGACCAATCACTGTTCTAGAGGAGATCATGGAGGAACGGACCAATCACTGCTCTAGAGGAGATCTGCATGGAGGAACGGACCAATCACTGCTCTAGAGGAGATCATGGAGGAACGGACCAATCACTGCTCTAGAGGAGATCATGGAGGAACGGACCAATCACTGTTCTAAAGGAGATCTGCATGGAGGAACGGACCAATCACTGCTCTAGAGGAGATCTGCATGGAGGAACGGACCAATCACTGCTCTAGAGGAGATCATGGAGGAACGGACCAATCACTGCTCTAGAGGAGATCATGGAGGAACGGACCAATCACTGCTCTAGAGGAGATCTGCATGGAGGAACGGACCAATCACTGCTCTAGAGGAGATCATGGAGGAACGGACCAATCACTGTTCTAGAGGAGATCATGGAGGAACGGACCAATCACTGCTCCAGAGGAGATCATGGAGGAACGGACCAATCACTGCTCTAGAGGAGATCTGCATGGAGGAACGGACCAATCACTGCTCTAGAGGAGATCATGGAGGAACGGGCCAATCACTGCTCTAGAGGAGATCATGGAGGAACGGACCAATCACTGTTCTAGAGGAGATCTGCATGGAGGAACGGACCAATCACTGCTCTAGAGGAGATCTGCATGGAGGAACGGACCAATCACTGCTCTAGAGGAGATCTGCATGGAGGAACGGACCAATCACTGCTCTAGAGGAGATCTGCATGGAGGAACGGACCAATCACTGCTCTAGAGGAGATCATGGAGGAACGGACCAATCACTGCTCTAGAGGAGATCATGGAGGAACGGACCAATCACTGTTCTAGAGGAGATCATGGAGGAACGGACCAATCACTGCTCCAGAGGAGATCATGGAGGAACGGACCAATCACTGCTCTAGAGGAGATCTGCATGGAGGAACGGACCAATCACTGCTCTAGAGGAGATCATGGAGGAACGGACCAATCACTGCTCTAGAGGAGATCATGGAGGAACGGACCAATCACTGTTCTAAAGGAGATCTGCATGGAGGAACGGACCAATCACTGCTCTAGAGGAGATCTGCATGGAGGAACGGACCAATCACTGCTCTAGAGGAGATCTGCATGGAGGAACGGACCAATCACTGCTCTAGAGGAGATCATGGAGGAACGGACCAATCACTGCTCTAGAGGAGATCATGGAGGAACGGACCAATCACTGCTCTAGAGGAGATCTGCATGGAGGAACGGACCAATCACTGCTCTAGAGGAGATCATGGAGGAACGGACCAATCACTGTTCTAGAGGAGATCATGGAGGAACGGACCAATCACTGCTCCAGAGGAGATCATGGAGGAACGGACCAATCACTGCTCTAGAGGAGATCTGCATGGAGGAACGGACCAATCACTGCTCTAGAAGAGATCATGGAGGAACGGGCCAATCACTGCTCTAGAGGAGATCATGGAGGAACGGACCAATCACTGTTCTAGAGGAGATCTGCATGGAGGAACGGACCAATCACTGCTCTAGAGGAGATCTGCATGGAGGAACGGACCAATCACTGCTCTAGAGGAGATCTGCATGGAGGAACGGACCAATCACTGCTCTAGAGGAGATCTGCATGGAGGAACGGACCAATCACTGCTCTAGAGGAGATCATGGAGGAACGGACCAATCACTGCTCTAGAGGAGATCTGCATGGAGGAACGGACCAAAATACCAGCAACAGTGAGAAAACCTTGTGAAGA
Organism: Cololabis saira; assembly: GCF_033807715.1. Classification (NCBI taxonomy): domain Eukaryota; kingdom Metazoa; phylum Chordata; class Actinopteri; order Beloniformes; family Belonidae; genus Cololabis; species Cololabis saira. The sequence goes on from NC_084589.1 coordinate 1,473,510, forward strand.
CTTACAGAAAACATTTGGCCTCTGTATATGACAAAGTATTGAGATTAACTTTTGTTATTGACCAAATACTTATTTTCCACTATAATTCGACTATAATACATTCTTTAAAAATCAGACAATGTGATTTTCTGGATTAAATTTTTCGTTTTGTCTCTCATAGTTGAGATATACCTGCGATGAAAATTACAGGCCTCTTTCATCTTTTTAAGTGGGAAAACTCGCACAACTAGTGTGTGAGGAAATACTTTTTTGCCCAACCGTAAACCCAAATTGATTTCAATAGTCTTGAGTGTGTGTTGTTCTCTTTCATGAGTGTCCCTAGGACACATTCAAGAATACCTTATAGTCTCCATTTTGAAAAGGATTGATAACAGAGCTCTTGTTTATGTTAGTGTTTTAAGGCTTTATGAGTTGTCTGAGACATAAATCACTGTTTTCAGGGGGTTTCCTTATTCCGTACTTCGTGATGCTGATCCTGGAAGGCGTGCCCTTGTTCTACATGGAGCTTGCCATTGGTCAGAAGATGCGTCTGGGGAGCATCGGGGCATGGAGCGCTATCAGCCCTTATTTAGGAGGAATTGGTAAGAGCTGGCCTCAGCTGTTTTTTGTTTTTCACAGAAAATTTCAATTCTGGACCCTGCTACATGCAAGTAGATTAGTGATGCTTCACTGCTGCAGGCTAACCCAAGAAATGTGCTGAGAGTGTATCTTTGGTTTCTGGGTTAAAATCATTCAACCACAACACAACAACAACTTTGGATACCAAACATACCTTGATTTTATATTTGTTAATGCAAATGGTTATTCACACTGCCTGAAACAGCATAAGTATATGATATATATGACATATTTTTATCTTCTGGTTGAGTGAATGCTGGCGCTTTGGTTATTTTTATTTTTTATTTTTTTATATTTTATGCTTATGACCAACTATAGTTTGCAGCAGCAGATCATCTATTCTCGGCGAATGTAAAACCTATTTATTAGACAGGCAATTGACTTGCAATAACTGTCTTTTATGTTTTGCTGCAAACTCTGCTGCTTTCTGTTATTTAAATTGTGTTTTTACGTTTTGATTGATGTACGGCAACCTTGACTGTCATGAAACAGATAAAATGTAATATTATTATTATATAAACTGTATATTGTATAAACCATGAGGTACCTGACATTTGACATTTTTTCTGAAATATTTTAAGAAAACGAAGTCCTACAAAAAAGATTTTTGATGTTTTGCCCTTGTTCTAGGTCTGGCTAGTGTCATGACATCCTTGTACTTGTGTCTCTATTACAACATCATCAATGCATGGAGTTTCTGGTACCTCTTTCAATCATTTCAAGTAAGCTGATAATTTCCAAACTACTATAGTTAGTTTTCTATCATCTCTTAGTTCTCCTGCACAATGCCGGCACTCGTTTTGTACCATACAGTAACTGGACTGTACCTCTGCCTTCATTCCCATCCCAGCCTGTCTTGCCCTGGGCCACTTGCCCCATAAATTCCAACCGGACAGGACCTTTAGAGGAGTGTGAAAAGGCTACACCCACCCAGTATTTCTTCTACAGGGAAACACTGAACATCTCCTCCTCCATCGAGGAGAATGGAGGCATTCATACCGGTCAGACTCTGTGCCTCCTGCTGGCGTGGGGCATCACTTACTTATTCATTATACGAGGAGTGGAGTCCACTGGAAAGGTAAGAAAGCACCACATCTCCCTGGTTCAATCACTTCATGAAAAAAGTAACACATATGGAAATGTATTCATTTCCCTTCAGGCATTCATACAGTATTTTTGAGTTTGAATTGAATTTAAATGAATTTTTTTGTGTACTACACTAAATAGTTTTTACCGTGCTGGTACAGTTAAGGTAAAAATGGTTAGCCCTCTTTAGGGTATCAATCAAAAATGAGGGTTTAAAAAAAATGTATTCAAGTGAACTGAGTGTAACCAAAATTGTATATTGTAGGTTTGGTTATAAAAGGCCAAAGACAATCCCCCATTAAGCCAAATAAAGATACTGCTTTGTTCCATTGAAAAAAGAAAAAAAAAATGTTAAAGCAGATGTCTTCTTCTCTGCATGATGTAGCTGTAAGCTGCATTTGTGGATGGTACGGTGAACTGTGCAACACTCCTCTATTTGCTTTTAGTTATGATATAATACGATAAGAGAAGAGAAGATAAAAAAAATCTTTGTCTTTCAAAATACACACTGCAGGTGCACACATGAACCAACTTTTGTTGCAAAAAGTTGAGACAGCAACACTCAATGCACACATACTTAACCTGATAAAAGCATATAAAGAACAAAAACTCAGTAAACATAATAAAGTGCTAAGTGGTAATAGTGCACACGTGCCAAAACATAAAAAATGGCTGGTAAAAAATCCCCTAGTAGGAGAAAAACCTGAAGCAAACTAATTCTAATTCCTCTGCCTCCTTTTATGTAGACAGTAAGTGTGTGAAGGGGAGTTTATTCATAGCATTAGAAGCGAGTGAGTTAGAGGTCTGCCAACTAGACCATAGTTTGGATGGACGGATGTGTGAAACAATGAGTCCAGAAGAGAGTAGATCAGCAGCATTCAGATTTGGAGGTATCCAGGCACTTTTTCACCTTCCAAAGTGTTGTTAATTTACCACTTTGGACCACATCTCGCTGTTCTACTACAGCCAGGAGCTTGGAAAAATGAGGTCCATATGAGTTCCCAGTATTTCCAGCCTTCAGCCTGATTTCACTACTTGTCATGGTGATATCCCTTCTTAAAAAGATTTTAAAAGGACTCAACCAAGTGCTGAAGTGACACTAGTCCTATTCATGGAGAACTTTAAACAAAGTTGATTGACCAGGTGAGGTGTAAAGGAAAATAAACATCCCTTGGAGACTAATCATTTTTTACTACCACTTAAAGCAGCACTATGTAACTTTTCCAGCTTAATCTAATATTTCATCATCATCATTGTGATGGTACATCAACTTCCAACAGGTTTAATGAACCTCTGTCATGGTCTGAGGGGTCTGTATCTCCTTCACTGGCACTATGTAACTTTGAGGAGCATGGTAGGAACCCTGCCACACTAAAAAACTACACATTTTTACGGCTTTGACTGCTTTACGGCATACGTCACTTCCCCCTCCTTCCCCATTCGTAGTGGAGACCAAAGCTGGGCGGGACGTGGAGCGCAGAGCTCAGCAGAAGCTGGTGTCATGGCCCAAGCAGCGGAAAAACCCAAGAAAATCAAAGTTTTATCGGAGGAGGCTAAAAAAGAAAGCGGGGGAGTAACAAGCTAAATGCCCGGACAAGAATGTTTTCACATACAGGGGTTTCGTCTTGGGTTTTGGTAATTCTAAAATTACCGACAATATCAAAAACAGACACATAGAATAATAATAGTGATCATAAAATTGTGTAATTCGCAATGAGGAAGCTTTATAAAATAATAATACAATTGAATAGAATTACAGCACTAGAGGAAAGAATGCAATGCAAAGAAAATGTATAGAACATTTCTAGTATTTTTCCTGAGAACTGTAAAATTGTGCAGGGCTGATCTGCAAAACATTCAGTTATTCACAGGTTATAAAGTTTGTTTTTTTTTGTCAGTAAGTATGTTGGACTACTAATTTATGACGAAGTCCCTCTAAAAAACGTTTGTAGTTTGTGGCGCATTATCTGGCTGAAACAGGACAGGGGGGCAAGGGGGACTTCACTAATAAAACCAAGTTGAACTTAGTGATTTTCAACATCATCATATTATATTGTTTAGCCAAAAATAGATACATTACCTCTTCACTATCCATCCTGCAAACGACCGCTGAAAACAGAAAAGTAGTTTTGAAAGTCCGTCCCGTCTTATTTCATTCACTATCAAAACAAATGCAGTGACGGGGACAGGAGTTTTCCAGCAGTACGCGCTGGTGCTCATGGGAAATGTAGTGTTCTTTCTGGTAAAGCACTACCGCTTTTGTCCAAAGGAGCCGCCAAACTCAACAAAAGCTGAAAGTTACATTGTGCTGCTTTAAATACATTACATTCAAAAATTATCCAAATCAGGTGGTAAAACTGAGGAATGTTTTACTGTGGAAACATTGGTAAAAAATACAGTCACTGTTCAGAACAAAGTCATTTTGATAACAACTGTACTGCATTATTTGTCTACTTTGTTTTTGTAGGTTGTGTACTTCACAGCTACGTTTCCATACCTGGTCCTCTTTATCTACCTGATTCGGGGCGTCACGCTTCATGGAGCCATGAACGGTGTTAAATATATGTTTACTCCCAGGGTAAGGTTGGATTTCTCTTTCATTTGTCTTTGGCGTCTGCGTACCGGGCGTGCCGATCTTTCTTCACATGTGTACGTCTGTGGTTTTAGATGGAACACCTCGCAAATCCTGTGACTTGGGTCAACGCTGCCACCCAGATCTTTTTCTCTCTGGGTTTGGGTTTTGGCTCCCTCATAGCTTTCGCCAGCTACAACCAGTACAACAATAACTTTGAGCGCCAGGCCATCGCCGTCTCTCTCATCAACAGTGCAACTTCCATCTTTGCCAGTCTGGTCACCTTCTCCATCTACGGGTTCAAGGCCACCTTCAACTATGAGAGCTGCCTGGAGGGGTAAGGGCTTGTGGTCAGTACTCGAGTTGTAAAAATAAATCAGGGGGGATGGTGGATTTTATCATATGGGGACAGATCATTTGTGCTGATTACAAATAATATAATATATTACAAATAATAGCAGTGACCAAAACACCTGCAGAAATACTGCAGGAATGACATAGCAGCAGTTAAATGCAGCCTTCTGTAAGCTTTAAATATCCACTGGGCTTACATCAAATACACCAAAACACAACAATAAAAAACACTTTTCTGAACTTATCAATATGACTCTGTCCTTCACAGGATAAGTAACATGGATCACTGCAAAAACTCACAATCTTAACAATAAGAATATTTGTCTTATTTCTAGTTAAAATGTCTCATTTTAGTAAAAAAATCTCATTACACTTAAAACAAGAATCATCACTGGAAAAAACAACAATTTTCACCTGTTTCAAGTAGATTTTCACTTGAAATAAGTAGAAAAATCTGCCAGTGGAACAAGAATTTTTTGCTTGTAATGAAGATAAATCTTGTTCCACTGGCGGATTTTTCTACTTATTTCAAGTGAAAGTGTACTTGAAACAGGTGAGAATTGTCAAATAAGTTATTTTTCTGGTGTTATTTTTCTGGTGATGACTCTAAATGTTGAAATAGCAGTAAAACCACATTCATTGATGAAATGACATAAGGGATGGAAAGGAGGGATGGCAGTTTTACAGGGGGGATGATTTGGACTGTTTTTATTTCAGGGGGGGATGCCATTCCTCCCTCATCCCCCCTCAATTCCAGTACTGGTTATAACTGTGACAAGTTAGCACAGTGTTTCTTTTCATGCGACCCTGTTAAATGTTGGTGTTTTCTTCTGTTTTCAGGACGCGGACGCTGTTGATGAATACGTTTGATCTGGCTGAAAACAGCATCAACATAGACAACGTCTCTGACTGGATTAAGGAGCTGAACTCCACATACCCGGCACAGTTCGCTGAACTTACATTGGAAGAATGCAGCCTGGAGGCTGAACTAGATACCGTAAGTTCCTCATCATCTCAGTCCTACTCATGCAGTGCACACAAAAGCCCACATAACTGGAAATTACTGCAAACACGATAACACAGTTGTTTTTCTGCCTTTTGATCGAGCAGTGTAAGGAGAATGTAGTAGTAGTACAATCTAACACACACATCCGATGCTATGGTGGAAGAACGTGCCTGTATGGACCAAACAAACCCAATTTCCTGTGGAAGTCCAGTCTGCTCAGCTTGTCGGAAACCTCAGTGTTCATCTGTAGACTTGTTCTGACAATCATTTAAATCAGGGGTGTCCAAAGTGGGTCCTCGAGGGCCGGTGTCCTGCATCTTTTAGTTGTTTCCCTGCATCAACACACCTGATTCTAATTAACGGCCGTCACCAGCTTGTCATCAAAGTCTGGATAGTTCTGTTGATGACCAAGCTCCTTGTATCACGGTTTGATAAAAAAAAGGAAAACATCTAAAACATGCAGGACTGCGGCCCTCGAGGACCGACTTTGGACACCCCTGATTTAAATGATGTAGATTCATAAACAACCAAGAATCAGGAGTCAGGGACAACTGAGTTCCTTCACATTAAGTTTGGTGTATGTTTTTCTGTTGCCTCTTTATCAGTGAACATATTCCTGCTGCTTTTATTACACTAAATACCACACAGAGTAGGTCGACTTTGTCGACAAAAATCGATGATAAAAATAGTCGCCAACGAATTTAATAGTCAACTATTGTTTGCAAAAGAATTTTAACAGAGTAAGGGATCACCTTCCTTCCTATGTCTGCTGAGAATTGCATATACAGTAGCGTTCAGCCGCTATTGTCACCACACAGGTTTTTCAACAGTGTGAGGCAACAGCATGGCAACTGGCAGTAAAGCTCATTAAAAGATACATTTTTGAATAAAGTGTCCATCTTTAATGTCTTTAATTTATAATTAGCGTAACATTTAACCAACCTAATGCAAAGCTGAGCACTAAATAAGAGCCATTTAATCATTTTGAGTCATTAGTCGACTAATCCTTCAGCATAATCATTAGTTGCAGTCCTAATACAGAATAGTTATGAATTAGTATTGCTGATAATTGTTTACGGCATGAACAGCTAGTCCTGCATTTAACTAATTTCCCTTCTGGGATTAATAAAGTATTTTTAAGTTGAATTGAGGACCGAGGTCAGGACCATCACCACTCAGGGCTACCACCACAGGACCATCTGCACGGCCATAAGAGGCGGTCCTGAAATCTGTTGTGCAACTGTATGATTGATGCTGATGATGGCAAGTCCAGAGAGACGCTGCTGTGACATCGTGGACCTAGAGTATTTTTTAATAAGCTTCAGCTTGGAAAAACTAATTTCTGCTTCCGCTACTGTCACTGGAAGGATCAGACCAATTCTGAGTGCAGTCTCGTATCCCACAGCTCCTCACACAGGCTCACAGCCAAATTTATTTTTTCCTCCATCTTGATCATCTCTGATCTACAACCCGCAAGTTGTTTTCCCCCTCCACAACCTCCTCTCCTATTGAGCGTGCAGAGATGTCGTCACAGCGCGGCACATTGAAATTAAAAAATGTTCAATTGGGGCAGGGAGGCGCGGCGCAACACCGCGGCAGGCGTGTGTATTGTGTATGTGCTGCCGCCATGCAACAGCGGACCACTCTGTCGCCGAGCTCGGCAGCGCGCAAGAGAGCACATGCCGCGGTGTTGCGCCTGTGCCCTACCCGGCGGCGGGCGCGGCGCAATCTGCAGCTTTCTATTTGAAAGCAGCAGAGCAAATTCTTTCTCTTCTCAAATTTTTTTGAGAGAGAGAGCGCTCGTGCGCCCCCACGTGGATTGCGCCCTGGGCAGTCGCCCATATTGCCCATAGCAAAAATCGGCCCTGACGGCCATCACCACAGGAGCATGGTCAGGAAGGTCATTGGTCTTCTTCAGGGCTGTCACCAGAGGACCATGCTCAGGGTTGACACGACAGAACCATGGTCATAGCCATCACCACAGGACCATCTTTAGGGCCATCACCACAGGACCATGGTCAGAGCTATCACCACAGGACCAGGTGGGCTGTCAGTGGTTAGGACAATCACCCACGGACAGGATAACAGTGTCATCATCAGGCTTTTATGGTATATATGATATGCTGCATGTTTGTTCCAACAAGCAATTATATATAAATCAAATAAAAGTGGTGATAAAACACAGCTCTGTGGTGATCCGCTGGTCCATAAAAGAACTTCTGATAAACCTTCTTTGACCTTTACACACTGTGCCCTTCAAATTATCAAATTTAACAGCCAACATAAAAGACTGTGATGAATGTTATGATGGGTCTTCAATCTCAGTGTTAAAATATGAGGCTGAGTACTTTTAAAAGCTGAAAAAATTCAATAAACAATAGCTTCACTGGTGATGTAGTGCTTTCTTCATGTGGTCACATCATTTTTAACACACATACCCTTGTTAGGCCTGTAGGCAAAGCGTATGAGTATGAGTTACCCTGAAACCGGCTCAACTGATCCCTCTTGGTCAGGGTTAAATAACCTTGCTAAATAACTTATAGTTTCCTGAATTCAGGTTCAACATACTAAGTTAATAACAACAACAAGAGAGTGAGGAGAGATGCATCATGGGAGGTCCCCTAGCAGTCAAAACACTTCCTGACTAATACTGAATACCGAAACAAATTTGAGACTGAGGCAAACCCAGTGAAAGGCAGCAGGATAAAGTTGCTTTTAAGTGGTGGTAGTTAAGCTGCGCAGCTGTGTTTCAGGAACATAACTCAATCAGTTCTCTGAATACGGAGCACGGCTCTATACCTCCAGCGGTCTCTGGGAAAATTCAGTCCATTGCCAAGAAATGCTGCTCACAGTGTGCTTGCTTTTTTCCATGCTTTGTAGAGTGTTTAGGAGAGATTCATAAATAAGGTTTCATTGCCTCAACTCCATTGAAATGTCACCAATATGATTATGTAAGTCTGTTTAAAGAACCCGGTGAACATAATTTGTATTCACTGATTGTTTTCACCTTTACTTTTATCACAATTCAGAGCTCAGTGAGCAGCACAGTGTCTTGGTGATCATCACTGTTGCCTCACATTAGAAAGTACCTGGTTCAACTCCCGGCAGGAATCTTAAAAAAAAAAATTACAAAACCTCTAGGTAAATCTGAACGTGAAATCATACTTGTTTTTTTCTTTTTTCATTCAGTAGAAACCAAATAAAGTGGTTTCTTGCTGTTAACCGTGAAATACAATGTGGTCCAAAACAGACTTATTTTTTTATTTTTTTAATATATCAATTACTTCAAATGACTGTCAGATAACTGTTGGCAGGGCATCACTCAGTAAATGACTGTCAGATAACTGTTGGCAGGGCATCACTCAGTATCACTCAAAATCTGGAGCTCCAGATGTTTAATTAGATACTGTTGAAGCTTTTTGTCCAGGACAATAAATACTACAGTTTGGTCTACTGTTGCTGTGTCTTTTTGGTTTTCTTTGCTTAAAATAACCCCATATTACTTTACTATAAACATTAAGTGGTATCTGTTTGTATGTAGCCTGACATCCCTGCAGATCCCAATGCCTCTATTTTTGGAAGAATTGTCCAGTATTTTCTCTAGTTTACTGAGAACATTCTTTAAAAAAAACTTTTATCTGTTTTTATCCAATTGGATAATGCCCAAAGTGATGTGGATTGATGTACTGTCTGTTGATTCTGTTGGCTGTGAAGATTCCATGGAGATGCCGATCATCCATATCCATCCAGTTGTCCTTGTACAAAAACCCACAACTCAGCAGGTCCCACTGATAAGGTCACTGATACAAACAAAGCCAAAACATTTGTATTTGAAACACACAGAATGATGTGAATAAAGGAAAGGAGATGTCAGACAGAGTGGCAGAGTACAGGATGGACTGTAGCCAGAGAGAGTGAGTAGAGGAGGGATTGCAGCCAGAGGGGGTGAGTAGAGGAGGGACTGTAGCCAGCAGGACTGAGTAGAGGAGGGACTGCAGCCAGAGAGACTAAGTAGAGGAGGGACTGCAGCCAGAGGGACTGAGTAGAGGAGGGACTGCAACCAGAGGGACTGAGTAGAGGAGGGACTGCAGCCAGAGAGACTGAGTAGAGGAGGGACTGCAGCCAGAGGGAGTGAGTAGAGGAGGGACTGCAGCCAGAAGGACTGAGTAGAGGAGGGACTGCAGCCAGAGGGACTGAGTAGAGGAGGGACTGCAGCCAGAAGGACTGAGTAGAGGAGGGACTGCAGCCAGAGGGAGTGAGTAGAGGAGGGACTGCAGCCAGAGGGACTGAGTAGAGGAGGGACTGCAGCCAGAAGGACTGAGTAGAGGAGGGACTGCAGCCAGAGGGAGTGAGTAGAGGAGGGACTGCAGCCAGGGGGAGTGAGTAGAGGAGGGACTGCAGCCAAAGGGACTGCAGCCAGAGTGACGTAGTATAGGAGGGACTGCAGCCAGAGGGAGTGAGTACAGGAGGGACTGCAGCCAAAGGGACTGCCACCAGAGTGACTTAGTAGAAGAGGAACTGCAGCCAGAGTGACTGAGGAGAGGAGGGACTGCAGCCAGTGACTGAGTAGAGGAGGGACTGCAGCCATTGACTGAGTAGATGGGGACTGCAGCCAGTGACTGAGTAGATGGGGACTGCAGCCAGTGACTGAGTAGAGGAGGGACTGCAGCCAGTGACTGAGTAAAGGGGGGACTGCAGCCAGTGACTGAGTAGAGGAGGGACTGCAGCCAGTGACTGAGTAAAGGGGGGACTGCAGACAGTGACTGAGTAGAGGAGGGACTGCAGCCAGAGGGACTGAGTAGAGGAGGGACTGAAGCCAGAGGGAGTGAGTAGAGGAGGGACTGCAGCCAGAGGGACGGAGTATAGGGGGGACTGCAGCCAGAGGGACTGAGTAGAGGAGGGACTGAAGCCAGAGGGACTGAGTAAAGGAGGGACTGCAGCCAGAAGGACTGAGTAGAGGAGGGACTGCAACCAGAGGGACTGAGTAGAGGAGGGACTGCAGCCAGAGGGACTGAGTAGATGGGGACTGCAGCCAGTGACTGAGTAGAGGAGGGACTGCAGCCATTGACTGAGTAGAGGACGGACTGCAGCCAGTGACTGAGTAGATGGGGACTGCAGCCAGTGACTGAGTAAAGGGGGGACTGCAGCCAGTGACTGAGTAGAGGAGGGACTGCAGTCAGTGACTGAGTAGAGGAGGGACTGCAGCCAGTGACTGAGTAGAGGAGGGACTGCAGCCAGTGACTGAGTAAAGGGGGGACTGCAGACAGTGACTGAGTAAAGGGGGGACTGCAGCCAGTGACTGAGTAGAGGAGGGACTGCAGCCAGTGACTGAGTAGAGGAGGGACTGCAGCCAGTGACTGAGTAGAGGAGGGACTGCAGCCAGTGACTGAGTAGAGGAGGGACTGCAGTCAGTGACTGAGTAGAGGAGGGACTGCAGCCAGTGACTGAGTAGAGGAGGGACTGCAGCCAGTGACTGAGTAAAGGGGGGACTGCAGACAGTGACTGAGTAAAGGGGGGACTGCAGCCAGTGACTGAGTAGAGGGGGGACTGCAGCCAGGGGGACTTAGTAGAGGAGGGACTGCAGCCAGTGACTTAGTAGATGAAGGACTGCAGCCAGAGGGAGTGAGTAGATGAGGGACGGCAGCCAGTGACTGAGTAGATGAGGGACTCCAGTCAGTGACTGAGTAAAGGGGGGACTGCAGTCAGAGTGGTAGAAACAAGCTGAAGGAATGCAACAGTGATGCTATACAGTCTGAACCGTTTTGAACCAGTCGTTTGATTAGATCATGCTGGCGTGATGGTGGGATCCAGAGGGTTTTAAATACATCCGGGTCAACTAAGACATGGCACGGCCCAGGGTAGTTGCCTTTTCGTAGCTTTGACAATGATAGACAGTGCAAGAAACATCCCTGACATGTGTATGTGTGTGTTTGTGTTTCAGGCTGTAGAGGGGACTGGTCTGGCCTTCATTGTGTACACGGAGGCCATCAAGAACATGCCAATGCCTCAGGTGTGGTCAGTGCTTTACTTCTTTATGCTCCTGATGTTGGGGATGGGCAGCATGCTGGGAAACGTCACGGCCATCATCACACCGCTACGAGACTTCAAGATTGTGTCACGCATAAGCATCAAGGTGTTAAATGGTGAGAAACAGGCCAGTGTCTGGGGAAATAGACTTGTGGTCATAAGCGTTTACACAGCAGTCAGTCATTAAATAGTTATTAATAATCATCTTACGATAGTTATTAATAATTAATAAAGAAGATTACTTATCAAAATGAATTATCAAAATGAATTAATCAAGCACCACTTGACTTATCAGGAAAATAATAACTAAACAGTAAATCTGTCCCACAGTAGCTGTTATTCCATACGTGCCAGTCTGTTGCCAGGGGTGGCGTTACAGAATAACGGTAAAGGAAGCACAGACCTTATGTGCGCTCTGGTTATTTAACTGGGAAATGAGGAATAGCTTTGTTTTCTGTTGTGGAGGAACATGTCATCAGGATCCAGCAATGTGGATGCAGCAGTAGACAAATTATAAAATAAACAAACACACTTAAACTAGTAAACACAGTTGTGACGGGATCAGGGTCCGGCTCACAATGTAAAACTACGCTAGTTAAATGTGTTAATGTCAATCTGCACAGACACAAAACAGCCTCTTATGTGGATCTTTGTAGTTGAAGAAAAGGGTGGTTTGGTCTGGCCGGTCAGCGTTCCTTGGTGAACAGCTGGGTGGTTACTCCGCAGGTGATCCTGATAAAGAGCAGCTCTCTCTCTCCTGCTCTCCTCATCTCAGTGTGGATGAGGGGAATGCATGGGTACAGCAGCTGGGCCTCCTTCAGCTCCAGGTCGGTCCGAAGGCGTTCACGTCGAGGCATGAAAGGGTCCCTGGTTCGGCTCATTTGGGGCTCGGAACGTTTGCGGTTCACTCGCAGACTATGGTTGCCATTTCAACCAGACGCTTCTTCAGTCACGATAATGGACAAGGTCGGCCCATAGCTAGTAGCTCTCCATGCTAAAATAGGAGCTGTGGCCTTCTTCATAGCTCAAAGAGAACTCCATGGGACCGTGGACAGGTCCGAGGTAGAAGAGACCTTGGGAGCAAGAGCAGAGGAAAAGAAGAGAGTGGGAAAGGGAGGAGCCTGCTCTTTATAGCTGGGTCCAGGCTGCTATAAATCGGCAAATGGCCCCTTATGCGTTTTGGGGTCTATGCCCAATGAGGGTTCTATTCCTTAATACCGAAGGGCCGTAAATGCAAATTCTGCTGGGGCTTTGAATCATTATGGAGGTTCCTTTGTTTCGAACCATGTGGTCAGCTACAAAAAATCAAGGCTGGTCTCAGAGTGAGGCCTCAGAGCTGGGCCTTAAAGTTGAAATGAAGAATTCCCATGTTCACATAGGACTGTGGCCCAACAAGACAGATTCTGTTCAAAAACAACTCCCAGGTTCCTGACTTTTCTGACCAAGGTAATAATTTACTACATAGTTAGATAATATGTCCCTGAAGTACTCAGGCCCAAATACAACAACTTCAGTTTGATCTGAAGTTAACTGGAGAGAGTTTAGAGTCATCCAAATCTTGTCTTATGTCTTTAAGACAAGCTGTTCAACTGGTTAGTGTATCCTGCTTGCATGGACAGGTATAGCTGAGTATCATCAGCATAGAAATCAACATTAATAAGATGCTGTCTAATTTTATTACTCAATGGATGCAAATATACATAAGGAGAAAAGAATCCGTCCAAACACAGAACCCTGCAGAACTCTGTAGTTAAGTCTGGTATGCGTGGGAGACTATTTACGTTAAACTGAAATCTATCGGATAAATAGTCCAGAGAAATGGAGAGTGCAGAAAAGAGGTGAAGAAATGTGTGCAAGCAGGTTGGGACATGTGGGAGAAAAGTTTCAGGAGTGATGTGTGATAAAAGAGTATCTGCAAAAATTAAAAGAAAGGTGTACAGGACCATGGTCAACCAGCATTGTTGTATAGTTTAAAGACTGGGGGACTGAGAAGACAGGAGGCAGAGTTGGAAGTAGCAAAGGTGAAAATGTTGAGATTCTCTTTGGAAGTGATGAGGATGAATAGGATTAAGAATGAGAACATCAGAGGGACGGTACCGTACCCCTCACAGGGACGCCAAGAAGGCCGGGTCCTCTGTACTGCAGTTCGGCCGGTAGGCACAAATAACAGTAAGAGACCTTTCCCCAACCTGAAGGCGCAGGGAAGCGACCCTCTTGTTCACCATGGTAAAAGTCCAACACATGGCGACTGAGCTCGGGGGCTATAAACAAGCCCACACCAGCCCGCCGCCTCTCACCCTGGGCAACTCCAGAGTAGTGGAGGGTCCAACCCATTTCAAGGAGCTGGTTCCAGAGCCCAAGCTATGTGTGGAGGTGAGCCCGACTATCTCTAGCCGGTATCTCTCAACCTCACGCACAAGCTCTTGCTCCTTCTTCATCCGCCTTCAATACTATTCAGCCTCATCTGTTGATTCAGAGACTAATTGACAACTTTAGTCTTGATGGTATTATTGTTGGCTGGATTTTGGATTTCCTGACGTGCAGAACTCAGAGAGTGAGAGTAAATGGACAACTTTCTGACCTATCTTTAACATCTACTGGCTCACCACAAGGATGTGTCCTTTCTCCTCTGCTGTACATATTATACACTAACAACTGCTGTAGCACATTTTTAAACCATCATATATTGAAGTTTGCGGATGATACCGTCATTGTGAGTCTGCTGTGGTTGATTACTTTCTTAAGTGGTTGTAGCAGGGTGGATGCTACGGGGGCCCGACCGAAGGATGGAGAGGACACGGCGTTTCGTGCAGACCCTTCTTTATTTCACCAGTTTCACCAAAATCACCACACAGTGCACAAGCATGGCACAGCAGCAGCTTCTCAGTCTCCCACCTCCCCAGCTGCAGTCTCCCAGTCCTTATCAAGGCTGGCAGAGTGGAGAGGCTGATGGGACACACCTTTTTCCCATCCACCTGAGTGGCTGCAGCTACTCCACTCTGCCACACACCCCCAATGACAAACTCGAGCCGGGGTCCCTCCGGCCGAGCATACTCCCCCCCCCGCCCCCTCGGAGCGGGAGAGGAACCCTCCGGGCTTCCCGGTCGGGGGGTCGTCCCCGGCGTCGGCCTGAGCAGTGGAACGGTCGGGGTGGGCGACCCCGGCGTCGGCCCGGTCGCCGTGGACAACGCTCTTCTGGCCGGGCCCGTGGTGGCCTCGGGCCACACGGTGCGCCCCGGACCGCCTCCTCCGTGGCGTAGTCCTGCGCCAGCTGCCGGTCCGCCTCCGGGACCGCCTCCTCCTCCTCCTCCGCAACGCAGCCCTGCTCTGGCTGGTGGTCCGCCTCCGTCCCCGCCGTCGCTGATGGCGGCTGCGCCTCCGCAGCCGCCTCCCCAGCCAACTCCGCCTCCGTCTCCCCCTCCGTCTCCGTCTCCGCCGCTGACTCCATCCCCGGAGCCGTCGCCTGGCGGCCCGCAGCTTCTGCCTCACGGCCTCTCAGCTGCGGCGCCACCAGCGCTGCCGCGGCGAACCTCAGACGGGGTGCAGGGATGGGTCGCTCCGCGGGTCCCGTCGCCTCGGGAGCCGTCGCTTGGCGGCCCGCAGCTTCTGCCTCCCGGCCTCTCAGCTGCGGCGCCGCCAGCTCCTCCCGCATTGCTGCGGCGGCCCTCAGACGGGGTGCAGGGGCGGTGGGTCGCCCCGCGGCCACCAGGGCTTCTATGGCGGCCAGCTGCCGCTCGCCCTGGTCCCGGAAGGCGGCCGCCATGCCCGCCATGGCCCGGGCGAGCGCGTCCAGGGCCCGCTCCGTGCCTCTCTCGTCCATTCTTCGGGCCCCACGTTGGGCGCCAGATGTAGCAGGGTGGATGCTACGGGGGCCCGACCGAAGGATGGAGAGGACACGGCGTTTCGTGCAGACCCTTCTTTATTTCACCAGTTTCACCAAAATCACCACACAGTGCACAAGCATGGCACAGCAGCAGCTTCTCAGTCTCCCACCTCCCCAGCTGCAGTCTCCCAGTCCTTATCAAGGCTGGCAGAGTGGAGAGGCTGATGGGACACACCTGTTTCCCATCCACCTGAGTGGCTGCAGCTACTCCACTCTGCCACAGTGGTACCAGGATTCTTTTTTATCTCTTAATTTATCAAAGACAAAGGACATATGTATTGATTTTAGATGTTCTCAGCCCTCTCCGGATAGGACAGTGATTAACGGAAAGATGTAGAAATTGTAGAGTCCTTTAAGTATCTGGGAACTATAATAGACAATAAGCTGACATTTGTGATTAACACCAACTTAATTTACAAGAAAAGTCAGCAGTATCTGTACTGTCTTAGAAAACTGTCCAAATTCCATGTTGATTCATCCTTGATGTCCATGTTTTATCGCTTTTTCATTGAGTCTGTATTGACTTTTTCTTTCATTTGTTGGTTTTCATCACTTAGGGTAAAGCAGAAAACTGTTCTTACCAAGGTGGTTAATGTCTGTAGTAAAATAACTGGCTCTGCTCAGGTGACTCTACAGGACCTGGATAACAAACAGCTGTATAGGAAAGATGAAAACTATCCTATCGGACTGTTCCGTCCACTTCCACTTGTCAAAACTAACAGATATAAACATTCTTTTGTACCTTCTGCATCTCCCTTCTCAATTCCATGAGGAAAAGGTAGCTGTTGTGGTGCTTGGATTTTTAGATTTAAACTCGTTGTCCTTTTTTTACTATGTATATATGTCTATATATTGCTGCAAAATGAATTGCCCCATTGCGGACAAATGAAGTTATTGATTGATTGATTCCCCCCAGCGAGATGACATTCCCTAGAATGTCCAGGAATTAGGTTGTTGAGGCACCTTGCCACGACTCCTGCCCAAACACACATTGCACCAGCCCCTTATGGCCTTTCTTGCGGGTGGTGGGGCCTACTGGAAGGCAGGTCCACGTCGCCTTTTCAGGCTGAACCCGGCCGGGTCCAGTGGGCAAAGACCCGGCCACCAGGCTCGCCTTGGAGCCCCAACCCCAGACCTGGCTCCAGGGAGGGACCAAAGCAACGCCAAAGTAACAGTCCTTGTTGTTCTTCTAATCATGATTGGCTTGTGAACCGCTCTTAGTTTGGAAAACCAAAGAGGAGATTTATAGATGTATTGAAAGAGGACATGGATTTTGTTGGTGTGACAGAAGAGGGTGCAGTGGATGGGGTTAGATGGAGGCAGTTAAATTGCTGTGAAGACCCCTAAAGGGAACTGACATGAAAGGAATACTGCTCTACATCACTCCAGATCATTGCCAATGCAGTCAAATGTTTACGTACTTATTTATTTACGTTAATATTTAATTGATTTGTAATTCTAAGAACAAACACAAACAAGACAAATCAAACACATGACAGCAAAATTGTTACAGGCACAGCAGTACAGTACAAACATCAAAGCTCACCAGGAATCGTCTGTTCATTTGAATACACTAGATCTTTCTGAAAATGGCTTTGCAGCATTTGAGAGGTCACACACTGTGGCAGCTTCAAATGAAGTCTCTGGATGTGGTCAATGGATTGGCTTTCATATGTGATGGGTGGATGTGATTATCCAAATATTGACCTAATGACACTGGTACGTTGCAGTGACGCGAAAGTTAACTCATTTATGTGCATACTGGATCTCAGTGACGAGCTTGCGTTTTTCTTGCAGCTATCGTTTGCGTGTTCTGCCTGCTGCTCGGATTGGGTTTCACCACCACATCTGGGAATTACTGGTTCACCATGTTCAACGACTATGGAGCCACCTTCTCCTTGCTCTTCATTGTCCTCACTGAAGTCGTAACTGTCAGCTATATTTATGGAATTAAAAGGTTGGTGTGATTCTGTGTGATAGTTCCCACCTTGTCTCTTTTACGTTCTTGTTTTTTTGGGTCTTCTTGGGGCTACCTCTAACCAGCCCCGATATGTGTTCCTTCCATTATCTAATGAAACAAACATGGAAAAACATTGTCTTGATGTTGTTAGTTACAAGTAAAAAGTATGTTAACTGTTGGAATTAACTAGATTGCTGAAATTTGCCGTAAAATGCTATCTTATCAAACCATCACCTGCTGATGTAGAGTACCTCAACTGTTCAATAATTTGTGTTATACAAAAGGTGAATGAAATTTAGCTAAATAGAAAACAAATGTGAAGACATTACATCATTACATTCTCATTGAAGGTTTGACAAAGACATAGAAGACATGCTTGGTCACCGTCCCAGCTGGTACTGGAAGATCATGTGGGCAGGAGTCAGTCCCCTCCTCCTCTTTGGCATCTTGGTGTTTTATATCATCAACTACATACAAGGGGGAACACCCACCTACCAAGCATGGAACAAAGATCTGGTGAGTTGATCCATTTTCATTGTTGTGCTTCTATTCAATTCAATTCAATTTTATTTGTATAGCGTCTAATACAACAGATGTTGTCTCTAGACGCTTTCCAGAGACCCAGAACATAAACCCCCGAGCAATTATTACATAAACAATGGCAGGTAAAAACTCCCCTAGTGGGAGAAAAACCTTAATCCAAACAGTGGCAAGAAAAACTCCCCTTTAGGAGGGAAGAAACCTGGACCAGGACCTGGATCATAAGGGGGGACCCTCCTGCCGGAGGCCAGACTGGGGGGTCTGGGTCAGCAGCACACAGCAGGCAGGTGGAAGCAGCAACGGGATGACCGGGGGTGGTGGGGGGGGCAGCACGCAGGTCCCGAAGCTCCGGCCTGCAAACATGCACAAAAGAGAAAAAAGGGGGGCCAGCACAAGAAACTACAGGAGCGATGGACAAAAATGATAGCTATGAGATATTTATAATAAATAAAAATGGAAATGGAGAAGAAAGGAAGGGAAGAGGAGAGGACAAGAAGGGTGAGAGGCACCGCCCAGTGGATCATGTTGGTGCCCCCCTGCAGCATAAGCCAATAGCAGCATATCTACCACCAAGCTATATTTGAGACTAACTATTATAGTTTTGTTCTATAGCTGCAACTATGACTACTGACTCTAACACACTAGAGTTTACACTACCTAGAGATTTACCAACACCAGCTAGAGGTTTACTAAACACTAACTATAGGCTTTACTAAACAGAAAAGTTTTAAGTTTAGTTTTAAAGGTGGAGGTGGTGTCAGCCTCCTTAACCCAGATTGGAAGTTGGTTCCAAAGTAATGGTGCCTGATAGCAGAACGCCCGCCCTCCAAATCTACATTTAGATACATTTAGTAAACCTGCACTCTGCACTTATCAGATTTTTAACTATTGTTCTTATTTCTTTCTTTTTGATTTACATTTTAAATCATGCCTTTTTTTAATGTTTTAATATCCTTGTAAAGCTCTTTGAATCACCTTGCTGTTGAATTGTGATATACAATTAACTTGAGTCAGGATTAAAGTAAAACAGTTTTATTGAACTGCAAAAAACTCAAAATCTTAACAAGAATATTTGTCTTATTTCTAGTTAAAATGTCTCATTTTTAGTCAAAAAAAATCTCATTAGACTTAAAACAAGACTCATCACTGGAAAAAAGCACAATTTTCACCTGTTTCAAGTAGATTTTCACTTGAAATAAGTAGAAAAATTTGCCAGTGGAACAATATTTTTTTGCTTGTAATAAGAAGATAAATCTTGTCCCACTGGCAGATTTATTTATTCTGTTTAAGATTACAGGGACAATGCACATTAATTAACATATCTGTAAATGTGCCGGTTTAGCCATCCTGGCTAATTTTCAACCGCAGTCCCTGGGCATGTGTGATGGCAACTACACTGTGCACTTCATAAGGGCATTTTCAAGTGAAAATTTACTTGAAACAGGTGCAAATTGTCAAATAACAAGTTATTTTTCTGGTAATGACTCGTTTTAAGTGTAATGACACTTTTTGACAAAAAATTGGACATTTTAACTAGAAATAAGACAAATATTCTTGGTAAGATTTTGAGTTTTTGCAGTGTGTGATGCTGATCGATATGAATAGGGATTAATACTGCACACTGGACCTTTAAGTGTGGGTTTTTTCTGATGGTACTGTGGTGTTTCCAGGGTAAGGCGGAGGTAAAGGAATACCCGGTCTTCGGCCAGGTCTTCATCGGGCTGCTGCTGGTGTCGTCGGTCAGCTGCGTCCCTCTCATGGCTCTCTACGTTTTCTGCCAGAGAAGGAAAGGTGGAAACCAACCCAAGCGGCAGCACTCTGTGAGTACGGTCAGTGCTTAGCCACTGGACCGAGGTCAGACTCATCTCCACGTCTGTGCCCGGCAGCAGGACGCTAAACGTGAAGGATTAGAAGCTCTCGTCTGCTCAAACTTCAGCCAAAGCTTTTCCAGACATTCTGGAATGGAAACACAAGGACATAAATGAAAATCAGGTGAAATTATGTATTACGGTACCGAAATCTGCTGTATGATCCCCTTCTGTACTTCAGTATTAATGTCTTCAGAGCCAAAATCAGTACTTGATCCACTTAAATCAACAGTAGGTCTTCACATTTTCAACCTGTGCTCTAACTGAAGCCGTAGTTTAGAAGCCTCACCTGTGGAACCTGTTTCACTCCTGTTAGTACTGTAAATAGAATATATTCTAATTACCAGATGTTTTTAGTTCAAATAGCTGCTAATTCAGTGTTTTATATGAGCTCATGGAATGGTTGTATGATGATACGATGAATGTATGTAGATACGCGCTCCACTCGGTGAGTTGACAGCGTAGTTTCAGAGTATTTTTTCTTATCTAATGTAAGACATTGCAATCAAGTTGTGCAGCTTCACATTTAGCCTCAAGTGTCAGAAATCTGTCTCATGTTCAGCATTGTCTGACTTTCAGAAGTTCAATTTAGTCTTAAACTGTCATTGGCAATCTATCTATCGTTTTAGAAGGTGCATGAATAATAAAGCAACAAATAGAAGTTTTGAAGAGCATACCAGACGCTGACAGAAACTTCAATTCAGCAACAAACATCCTTCACTTGTCTACAGGACTGTATCAGAAAATTAGAATATTGTGATAAAGTTCTTTATTTTCTGTAATGCAATTAAAAAAACAAAAATGTCATACATTCTGGATTCATTGCAAATCAACTGAAATATTGCAAGCCTTTTATTATTTTAATATTGCTGATTATGGCTTACAGTTTAAGATTAAGATTCCCAGAATATTGTAATTTTTTGAGATAGGATATTTGAGTTTTCTTAAGCTGTAAGCCATGATCAGCAATATTAAAATAATAAAAGGCTTACAATATTTCAGTTGATTTGTAATGAATCCAGAATGTATGACATTTTTGCATTGCAGAAAATAAAGGACTTTATCACAATATTCAAATTTTCTGAGACAGTCCTGTATGTCACCGTGACATCAAGACAGGCAGCAACATGTCATGTCTGATTGGATTGTAGGTAACCAATTAAAAAAATTAAAAAAATAAAAGAAGAAGGATACTAATGACGGTAGGACTGGCATATCTGGTGTTTATTTGTTTCGTCTCTTTGGTATTTGGATGTATGGCCGCCTTTGTCCGGCCACATTTGGTCAGTCATGCACACTCTTTTCTTTTCATTCATTGTAATCCTCTGACCAAGTGCCAAATCCTATGAAATGGTATTCAGGCAATCCTTAAAAACAGATCAGAGCGAGGGATGGGAGGGGAGGACAAACACGGTGCTCACCGCAGCATCCAGAAAATAGAAGATCCAACAGACCACCAGAGGACTTCTACACATCAGGTCATTTTCTCTGGTTTTAGAAACACGACTGCAAACATAAAACAAAGAAAAGTATAGTGAAAAAAACATCTGCAGCGGCTGAATTTAGTTGAGAAGTTAGTGAACTTCCGCGTGTGATCTTATTTAAACTACTCTGAATTTACACAATCATTTTAATATTCAATTGTAACTCTGGTTTAAGTCAAACTTTTCTTTACTCTATCTCTGCTTGTGTGTGTTTTTTTTTGGGGGGGGGGTGTTTTCTCCTCCTCACTCTTCATATATTTATTATGTAAAACACTTTGAATTTCCTTGTTGCTGCAATGTGCTACAAATAAACTTGCATTGCCTTACAAAACTGCGTTCTCATCTGTGATGAGTTGTTGTTTCTGAGGGTCTATCGGAGGGCTGAACCTGAAGTAGATTTGTGGCGCCAGACGTGACTTTACAGCTACAATGTCCATCTTCACCATCAGATACTTGATAAGTGCTCTGTAAATGTGTTTTATGCTTCTGGCTGGATGACATGTCCGTCATACCACAGACTATGAAGCGCCATAAAGAAGAGTCTAATATCGTGTCATTAATGTGTCTCATGCAGCCCTGTTATCTGTCAGCAGTTTTGTCCTGATAAACATTGAGTTCATTATCATTGGCCACGGTTACATGATGTTTTTTAATTCGGAATTAATTATTCCGAATTAAATAATTCCGACAGAAAGTATTTTTCCTCGAGTTTACATGGAAATAGTAATTTGGAATTGAGGTTTACATGGAAAACACGTTTGATTGGATAGGGGGGCGGACCGGAAGTTGCGTCTACCGGAAGAGAAACAAACTTAGCTGCTACAACTTTGAAAAACTCACAATTTTTATGTTTCCTGTTTCCATCTGTTCATTTAATTATTTCCAGGTCCTCCAAGCTATTTATTAAATAAATGGTCTCTGCTCTTGACCAGCGTTTACTGCGTGCTCCCATCTTGAAACTTTGTTTGGAAAACCAGCCCAGCGGAATATAAGCGTCATGGAGACAGACGGGCGAGAGAACGAGCAGAAAGAAAGACCGGAATTAATTTAAAGAGGAATGAGTGTTTACATGATCTGGAATTATTCTATTCAGATTTAAAATCGGAATACCAAACGTCTAAACTGTAAAAGTCTGCTTTACAAAGTGAGTGATGAGAACAGAAGACAATGGTGAGAGGGACGTCAACGCCTCACATCAAACCCACCGTGGAGTTACACCCCTGTCTGCGTGAGAGATGATCCCTCCTCAGGAAGGGAAGTGTTCACACATAACACAGGTATAAATGTCCCACACTTCTCCGTGGGGACGTCAGAAACGGCCGCTGCGTTTAGCTGCCACTTTCAACTCATCGTCATCCTCCAACTCCTCCAGACCAGGGGCCTCATCTATAAAGCTTGCTTGCGCACAAAAAGGGCCTGAAAGATGCGCAAGCCACCTTCTACGAAAAGGCTGGGATCTAAAAAGAAAAAACTAACCGAAAAATGTGCGTATCTCTACGCCAACCCTGACCCTCCCGTAGGAACTTACTTAAGATATGGGGAACTGGCGACGCAGGCAGTGAGGGGGTGAAGTGAAGCCAGATTCATGTCTTACTCTTAATAATGTCATCCCATATTACAACATATATCAGACTTATAATATAATAGCGCTGATCGTGTCCCTCTGTGTTTGAAGCTCAGCGTCAGTCAGGACTCTGGTGCTGGTGCTGCTGCAGCCGCGGTGCAGGACACGCCTGGAACCTCCTCTTCACCCACCGCTTTAGGACAGAACAAATGAGGGGCTCCGTAGAGCGTTTAGGGGCTCTACGATTTTTTATCATATATATAATGAGTTTCACACGCGCATGAAACCTTTACGTGCGGGTGTAAGCCTAAATTATGGTTCCGCGTTAAAACGACGCAGAGCCTACGCCGTAGGGTACGCGGTGACGCGCACCTACGCCGTAGGCTCTGCGTTGGTGTGACGCGGAACCATAAACCCGCCCTGAACAGCTCTGAGGGGAGACGGGAGGGAGGAGGGGGTGCGGGGCTGCCGGGCCGTTCTCGCATAGCTTTCGCACAGGGTGTCTTGATGATTTGCAATTACAGGCTGAGCCTACCGTTAGTTTTAAACTGTAAAAAGTGGGGGGGACAAAAACATGATTTTGAAAACACGGGGGGACATGCCCCCCCTGTTGCGCCGGTGCACTCACAGCGTTTAGCACAGCAACGGCCTGCTGCCACTCACTCGCTTTATTTTATACTATTTATATACTTTTTATACTTTTACTGTGACCACCAAATAATGTGGTTTTCCTGCCTCCACCTCATCCTCAACATTTCGATCTCATATCTCAGTGAAATTCAGTGGCACGGTGGCTAGACACGTCTCATTCATTCTGACCCCAAACAGGCTGCAGGAAGCCACTGCGCATGCTCAGTAGGCTCATTCATATGCATATGCATCATACTACTTTGCATTACCCTTTTAAGGTAGAAAGTGGGCGTGTAGAGGGCGGGATATGAGGCAGATTCAGCTGCGCAACGTTCCAGCTGGACTCTGATTTATAAAGCGAACATTGCGTGCAGGTGTGCGTGCACATGGTTTTATAGATCCGGATTTTTTTTGCGCCCGCCATTTTCGGCTTTTGGGTGTACGTGCACTTTTAATATGAATCCTACGCACTCCATTTTAAATGAGGCCCCAGACCTCCCGTTGTTACGTAACGACGGGAGCGATGCGTGAATCCACACCCACAACTAACTCCACCGGCCGGAGCTTCCACCATTTTTTCGTAGCGGTGTATCGCGTCATTCAGGCAGCCAATCAGCACAGAGCCTCATTATCATAGCCCCGCCCACTCAGAATCCCTCATAGATAATGAGGTTAGAGAATGGGAAGATAAAGGCCCTGTCCCAATACTCCCACTTCCTCTACTTTTCAGCCCTACCCCTAAATTTTGTGCATTCCCGTGAGGGTAGTGGTGTCCCAATTCCTCTTTTCACCTAGGGGTAGTGAAGAAAACGAGTGTAGTGGATATGAATCTGTCCCTACGGATCGAGGGATTTCCGATGCTCACTAGCTGATCTAGGGCCAGAAAAATTTCCAGGAATGCTTTTCGTCGTCATTTGCGGACTGAATCAAAAAAAAAAAACATGGCGGACAATTCTTATTTTTTAGTGAATAAAATCAATATTTTGAGTTAGTTTCTGCATAAAAATGCGTTTTGATTACATTTCTAGCGAGAAATATATATTTTACTTTCATAATATTCACTCAGTGAATGTACATAATCACTCGCTTGCCCGTTGTTTGCGAAGTCTTTTTCAAACCTCGCCAGCATAAAGGCTGATTTATGGTTCTGCGTTAAATCGACGCAGAGCCTACGGCGTAGGTTACGCGGCGACGCGCGCCGTACGCCGTAACCTACGCCGTAGGCTCTGCGTCAATTTAATGCAGAACCATAAATCAGCTCCCGAAATTTTCGAAGCAAATTTCTTAACAGGCGTAGCTACAACTGTTAGATTTCATCTATTAAACCAACATCTTCCTAAATGATTTATTTCAGCCAGCGTAATTCTCAACAGAGCTGCAGGTTTCTCTCCCGGGACGACGGTGTGGGTCGACCCAGCGATCACGTCTGTTCTCGGGCTGTGAGCTGCTGCTCCCCGGGGCCGGCAGCTCTTATCATCTCCGAAAACGTCAAGTCAAATTTCTTAACAGGCGTTATTTGGATAAACTGAGCACAGGTTGGGGATCTTAACGGTTACTTTTACGCCTGAAAAAATATTAAAACTTAATAAAGTGGCATATTAACAGCGCTACGGCTGAAATTAAAACAGCTTTTAGCTCTGGGCTTCCTGATTTTAGGGGTGTTGCTGAAAAGTAGGGGTAGTGGGATTATTGGGACAGGCCCCTGGGAAGATTTCAAGTGCCCTAAAATCTGTCCCATCTTTTTTAGGGGTAGTGATAGTGAGGGAGGGCTAGTGGTAGAAAGTAGGGGGTGTATTGGGAATGGCCCAAAGACATGGCTCAGAGGCTGAATTTCTAATGTATTTAGCAAAAACAATCAAAAGCTTGTTTTTAAGACATTCAAGGCCTGTTTAAAATAGGTATTAGATGCCATATAGGTCCCCTTTAAGTCAGTAGAAGTAACCCAGGTACATACGTGCACCAAATGTTTACACTAAAAAGGCACACAACTACACTTAAGAGATGTGCATGTAATATGTACATAGAATATTATATGATTATGTATAAAACATTTTCTGCCCACATCACCAGCAATAGCACCACCGCTGTATCTGAAGCTCTTAATGTGTTTTGTTCGCTCAGTCTTCTGAAGCGCTCAGAAATACTGCTAACAATCTTTAGGAGTCCATGTTGAACTCGTCCGTGACCCTGGGTTACTAACGTGAAGCATTATGACTAATTGTTTTTATGAAAATGTATTTGCAACGGCATCATAAAGTGATAAAGTACAATAAAATAACAACTGATTGGAGGAAAAAAATAAATGCATGAGCCATATATACACAATAAAATGGTGAATGAGGAAGCGCTTTCGTGCATCAAATCATCACGGCTGTTCAAAGGGGGATTATCAACTTTGATAAGGAGCATAATATTTAACGTTGTATCTTATCGCAGTAGATAAGGCAACGCCAGAATAGACCTGAAGTTTACCACTGGAGACGGCAGATTCATGGAGGTTATTGTTCAGAAAGACAAGCAAACAACTCAAATGTCAGACTGTTTTTGTTGCAGCATCCTGACAGCTCCTGTGTCAGTGACTTCCTGCCATAAATAGCACCTTTGAGCAGCTTACAGCACTTATTAGTGAGGCAGCATCAGCACAATCAGCTCATTTGTGTGCAGCGTCCATGGCAGGGGTCAGCAACCCACAGCTCCAGAGCCGCATGCAGCTTTTTAGCGCCGCCCTAGTGGCTCCTGGAGCTTTTTCAAAAATGTTTGACCTTTTTTTCTTCTTTTTTTTCTTTTTTTCCTTTTTTCTCTTTTTTTCTTTTTTTCTTCTTTTCATTTTTTTCTTCTTTTTTTCCTTTTTTCTTCCTTTTTCCTTTCGTTTTTATTCCTTTTTCCTTTTATTTTGACTTTTTTCTCGAAATTCTGACTTTTTTCTCGACATTTTGACTTTTTCTCAACATTTCGACTTTTTTCACGAAATTTCTACTTTTTTCTCAACATTTCGACTTTTTTCTCGACATTCCGACTTTTTTCTCAAAGTGCATAATGAAAAAAAAAAATCCTCCAGCAGTTATAACTAATATAGCTACATGCAGCATGTGTTGCCTTTATTCTAAGGCTTATACAAGACATTTCATTTTTTGCGGCTCCAGACATATTTGTTTTTTGTGTTTTTGGTCCAATATGGCTCTAAAACATGTTGGGTTGAAGACCCCTGGACTATGGTGTGGTGATGTGAGGTCCAGTTTGTCAGAGCAAAGAAAACCAGTTCATGTGTTGCAGTCAGACTCCGAGCTTCTAACCTCGTAAACAATACTCCAACATTTCATTTTAATTTCCTCAGGCAGAATTAAAAATATGAATCTCTTCGTGCATAAAGGTCCCTGCAGGGGACCCATAAAGATCACCTGGATGAGTTTGGGTGATTTAGTTGAAGACTTCAGGGACTTAAATCCAACGATGAACCAATCAGAGAACAGGACGTAGTACTATGCTCACCTCCTCCACTTTTTATTTGTGGATTTGTGGAAGACGAATGATTTAAAATGTGAGTGTATTTTTCTGTATTAGTTACAACTGAACGATATTCTGAACGAGTTGAATAAAGTTCGACTTACAAAACTGTTTTGTTTTGTTTTATATGTTTTATCATGCCCTCAATAACCCTTATGTTTGAAAATAGACCCCTTAAAATGCGCTGCGCCTTATGGTCCGCAAAATATGGTACTCAGACAACATCATAACGAAAATAAATAACTAAACTAGCATACAGTATGTGTCTGGGGGGCGTTATCCGCGAAACAGAACGTAACCTGTGTGGGCGTGTAGAATGAAAATGATTAATAATCAGTAGGATTTATACGCCGTCAGACAGGCGTAATCTTCAAAACAAAGATGGATGAACATCAGGACGAGTGTCAGGATGAATAGATCATTCGAATATCAATAATCTGGAAAATACAATTAAATCTCTAGATGCAGAAAAAGCATTTGATCGGGTAAACTGACAATTTCTATTGGCAACTTTGCATAAATTTGGATTTGACAAATGTTTAGTTGACTGTACAGGACTGTCTCAGAAAATTAGAATATTGTGATAAAGTTCTTCATTTTCTGTAATGCAATTGAAAAAACAAAAATGTCATACATTCTGGATTCATTACAAATCAACTGAAATATTGTGAGCCTTTTATTATTTTAATATTGCTGATTATGGCTTACAGTTTAAGATTAAGATTCCCAGAATATTCAATTTTTTTGAGATAGGATATTTGAGTTTTCTTAAGCTGTAAGCCATGATCAGCAATATTAAAATAATAAAAGGCTTGCAATATTTCAGTTGATTTGTAATGAATCCACAATGTATGACATTTTTGCATTACAGAAAATAAAGGACTTTATCACAATATTCTAATTTTCTGAGACAGTCCTGTATAAAGATATAATATAGCTCTCACAAGGACACAGGCTTTCAAAATAAAACGGGAACAAGCAAACTCAAAAACAGTGACAAAAACCTTCCTTTTTAATAAACTTTATAGTTAGGGATGAATCAGGTGACCTGAAACATCCCTTAGTTATGTTTCTATAGACCTAGACTGCTAGGAGACCTCCCATGATGCACCTCTCCTCTCTGTCTTCTACTCCAACTCTATTAATGACACTATTGTTATGAACCTGTGTACCTTCTTCCCAGCAGGTGTGTTGTACTTCCTCAAATTGCTTTACTGTAATTATTACTCGAGTTGTAAAAAGAAAATCAGGGGGGGTGGTGGATTTTATCATATGGGGACAGATAATTTGTGCTGATTACAAATAATATAATCTATTACAAATAATAGCACTGACCAAAACACCTGCAGAAATACTGCAGGAATGACATAGCAGCAGTTAAATGCAGCCTTCTGTAAGCTTTAAATATCCACTGGGCTTACATCAAATACATCAAAACACAACAATAAAAAACACTTTTCTGAACTTATCAATATGACTCTGTCCTTCACAGGATAAGTAACATGGATCACTGCAAAAACTCTAAATCTTAACAAGAATATTTGTCTTATTTCTAGTTAAAATGTCTCATTTTAGTAAAAAAATATTATTACACTTAAAACAAGACTCGTCACTGGAAAAAACAACAATTTTCACCTGTTTCAAGTAGATTTTCACTTGAAATAAGTAGAAAAATCTGCCAGTGGAACAAGATTTTTTTGCTTGTAATAAGATGATAAATTCCGCTGGCAGATTTTCCTACTTATTTCAAGTGAAAATTTACTTGAAACAGGTGAAAATTGTCAAATAAGTTATTTTTCTGGTGTTATTTTTCTGGTGATGACTCTAAATGTTGAAATAGCAGTAAAACCACATTCATTGATGAAATGACATAGGGGATGGAAAGGAGGGATGGCAGTTTTACAGGGGGGGATGATTTGGACTGTTTTTATTTCAGGGGGGGATGATTTGGACCGTTTTTATTTCAGGGGGGATGCCATCCCCCCTCATCTCCAGTACTGGCTGTACGTCTGTCTCAGACCGGACCCTGGGTCACTAGAATTGTATTAATAAATACCGGACATGGAGGCGAGGTAACTTCTTCTGCTCTTTAGTAGCAGCTTAACAACAACAAACATGAGCAATACCAAAATAGCACCTGGAGTGTAGTAATTGGACTAATCTGGGCTGAAATGAGTTGAACTGTACTGTTAAAGTGCCTTGAAGTAACATTTGTCAGGATTTGGTGTTATGTAAATAATGCTGAATTAAACTGAATTTGAAAAATGTGATTGGTCTGGTTTGTCTTTGACTGGACTGGACGGTTGGCTCAGACATGTTTCCTGTGTAAATTGCCTCCTCTTGCCCTACATTGGAGTTATATAACTAAAATTGGGGTCATCAGCCATGTTTATGGCCAGATCAGTTACTACGATGGGAAGACCGGCCTTTGTTGATCATCCAACCGTTTCCTGACAAAAACATCATGTGAGCAGATAAGCGCTGCTGCGGTTGCATCACAGCTCTTTGCGTGATGCGTTCAGAGGTCACTCTGAAAACAGCGTGCTGGCTGTCAATGATTACGTGCATCCAGTAAAAAAACATAGTGGAGGGGAAATAAGAGGAGGAAATGAGAACTGCAGACTAACTGGAACTTCACAGAAAACGACAGGAAAGAAAAGATCACTTGTCCAAAATTTCACCCCAAGATTTCATGTTTTCCATGTTTGTTTGGTTTCAGACCTATGAATCCACGGTAGTGTTGTAAATCTTCTTTTCTCTCTCTTGGTTCCTTCTCCAGGATGTCCGCTGGAGCTCTGTGAGCTGGTTTCATTGTTGTTGATGTGTGAAGTTGTACTGTAAAGTGACACACAGATGTGTTATAGTCCTGTGGTTTCAACCAGGGCCAACCGTGTTGCAGCTCGGCCGGCTGAAGTCTCCACTGACCTCCAACGT
Organism: Cololabis saira; assembly: GCF_033807715.1. Lineage (NCBI taxonomy): Eukaryota > Metazoa > Chordata > Actinopteri > Beloniformes > Belonidae > Cololabis > Cololabis saira. The sequence goes on from NC_084589.1 coordinate 1,503,540, forward strand.
CCAACTTTAGAGCACAATAATCATATTTACAGCCTAGTTAAAAAGCCCAACATTTTGGTCTTAATTGTTTGATTTGATTTGATTTTAAGATTTACAAGAGTACAAAAAAGTAAGAAAACCGAATACCTATATATGTATATATGTATGTATGTATATATATATATATATATATATATATATATATATATATATATATATATATATATATATATATATATATATATATATATATATATATATATATATATATATATATACTGTATAACACGTTGGTGGATCCGTGAGGTCTGCCTGAGTGCTGTACATTATATATATATATATACCGTATTTTCTGGACTATAAGCCGCTACTTTTTTCATAGGTTTTGAACCGTGCGGCTTATACAAAGGTGCGGCTATTCTGTGGATTTTTCTTCCACCGCTAGGGGGAGTGCTAACCGGAATTAGAATAAAAACTAAAACAAAATAAATGCAAAGAAGAATACACTACTTCTTCTTTAGCAGATAGAAGTAGGTAGAAGCAGATTTCAAACAGATAAATAGATAAATAAATACCGGTTATTTTCTCTTGGTTCTGACTAGTTTTAATCAGCAAAGTTGCTGCCGTGTTAAAAGACACTGTTAGGAAAGATCTATTTAGGTACAAACATGTACATCATTTACAGTTCAAAATCCTTCTGTACATGTAGTAAATATCTAATCTACCAACAGAAATATCTGCGACTTGCATATCTTTTTTTTTTAAATAGAGCGGATGCTGCTTATATACAGGTGCGGCTTGTATATCTTTTTTTTTTATTATTTTTTTAAAAATAGAGTGGATGCGGCTTATATACAGGTGCGGCTTATAGTCCAGAAAAAAAAAAAAAAAATATATATATATATATATATATATATATATATATATATATATATATATATATATATATATGAAGTCTCCACTGACCTCCAATAAATACATATATATATATATATATATATATATATATATATATATATATATATATATATATATATATATATATATATATATATATATATATATATATAATGTACAGCACTCGGGCAGACCTCACTTATCCAGTCCTACCCCTGAATCTTACATACATTCTTACATATAACAAGAGTTTCAATAAGCTGACTTATAAAACACCCATACCTACTTTATTAACTGTTCTATACAGTGAAATAATACTCAATTATATATATATATAAATATAGTCAAAATCAAAACAAATCAAGGCAAACAAAAGAAAACAAAACAAACGCCCAGCATTTAATTGTTACTACTATGTATGTATGTAATAATAGAAGTTATTATAATGTACATGTAGTATATAGTATTACATTATTAGGCCTACTTTACTATAATACTGCAATATAATAGAGAACAATAGACAGCAATGGTATAACAATATACTTGAATAACTATATAAGAGTAGATATGCTATATACACTGGTTCATATATTTACCTCCAATTATATCCATAAAAATTACTATAAATCTACATATTGACATATCTACATATAACTATAAATCAATATATATTGATTTCACATCCATGACACTCTGAGGTGGGTGAATGTTTTTGTACCGCGTCAGGAGAGTTCTCAAGTTCTACCCGTGGTCAGACTCTGACCTCTGGAGAAGCAGGATTCTGTTTGAAGCTACGAAAAGTTCAAAACTACAAACATTTTCATGAATGCTGAAACATCGCTCTGCCAACAGTTTGCGCACAATTCTTTTCAGCTCATGTTTCATGAATGAGGCCCAACGGATATAACAGGAAGTAACAATTATGGAGCATGAGTGACTTCTACGTGAGGACATAAGGAGTCAGAGCGGTGTTTGAGATCCAGACCTAAAGTCAGACATGGTTTATTTTGGTCTGATGTTTCGGCACAGAAGGACGCTGGTCTCTATGAATAGCTGTCAGAAGTTTCCTCAACAGATCAACTATCTGTCAAAGTAAAACTGTTTAGTTGTTACCTTGAATGACGGTAAATCTGCTTCTCTTTCTGCTGCTCCTTCTGTAGATCATTACCTTCTATAAAAGGATGTGATCAAATCAATTCAACGTGCTACATAGTAAAAAACAAAAACAAGTCCTACATGATGCAAACAAGCAACTGACAGTAAATACAGTTACAAGGTTGCTCCTTTACTTTACAGGCTATTAATCTCCTCTTAGGCCTATTTCCATTTAGACGTTTCAAAGTGTGAATCAAGATGATTAATACTGCAGAGTGGTTAGTATCAGAGCTACGTTTGTGCTGTGAATGAAGGAATGAAATTTTGGTCCCAGTTACCTTCAGCACCAAAGTTCGCTAACATTCAGGCTTCATTTCTCTGCAGAGGGGCAGTTGTTTCCAGGTGTAGTCTGCGTTGTTTTACCTCTGGAAAATGGACCAATATGTTGATCATTGTTGTCCCCCAGTATCGAGTGTAAGTGCTGATCATTTCAGTGAACCTTGTAAGAGTGCTGTTAAAGCCAAATGACCACAATTCTGATGTTTACATTAAACATCAAATCCCATTTGCATAGATGTTCCATAACTCTTCCCAGAGAAAGGACCAGATAATATATACCCTCATATTTCAGATTTGAGGGATACCTGAAGATGTCTGGAGGGTAATGCGGTCCATCAGGAAGATAGGGGAGAGAGTGGGAATGTAAAGGGTTTTGTTGCCCCTTAGAGTTGCGTTGGGTAGAAGGACCTTTCTGCATCCTTTTACCCCAAGTCCCCCTGCACCATAGCTGTAAATGGTCACTGAAATGTTCTCCACTTTTCCTTCTGCAGGCCTTTCCTACCTTTCCAATAAAAGAACGAGCGAAGTGATGGTCTCTGAGTCAGACTTCTGGCTGTGGTTAGCTGGACTTCTGGAGTCTGCTGGAGGGTCATGGCCGATGTGAGTCCGCATTCCTTTCTGACTCCAGAGTTGGTTCGTCCTTGTTGATCCGGGTGGATTTGGTTTCAAATTGGGATTGGAGGAGAGCTGCAGCCTGGTGAGAGCGAGTCAGGAGGTGTTTACTGTCAGGTGAAGGAGTAGTGTCCGTGCTGCTCCCCCTGTCCTTGCTGCTCCCCCCGTACTTGCTGCTCCCCCCGTCCTTGCTGCTCCCCCTGTCCTTGCTGCTCCCCCACCGTGCTGCTCCCCCTGTCCTTGCTGCTCCCCCCGTCCTTGCTGCTCCCCCTGTCCTTGCTGCTCCCCCCGTCCTTGCTGCTCCCCCTGTCCGTGCTGCTCCCCCTGTCCTTGCTGCTCCCCCCGTACTTGCTGCTCCCCCCGTCCTTGCTGCTCCCCCCGTCCTTGCTGCTCCCCCCGTCCTTGCTGCTCCCCCTGTCCTTGCTGCTCCCCCCGTCCTTGCTGCTCCCCCTGTCCTTGCTGCTCCCCCCGTCCTTGCTGCTCCCCCTGTCCTTGCTGCTCCCTGTGTCCTTGCTGCTCCCCTACCGTGCTGCTCCCCCTGTCCTTGCTGTTCCCCCTGTCCTTGCTGCTCCCCCCGTCCTTGCTGCTCCCCCCGTCCTTGCTGCTCCCCCTGTCCTTGCTGTTCCACCCCTGTCCTTGCTGCTCCCCCCGTCCTTGCTGCTCCCCCTGTCCTTGCTGCTCCCCCCATCCTTGCTGCTCCCCCTGTCCTTGCTGCTCCCCCGTCCTTGTTGCTCCCCCTGTTCTTGCTGCTCCCCCCGTCCTTGCTGCTCCCCCTGTCTTGCTGCTCCCCCCGTCCTTGCTGCTCCCCCTGTTCTTGCTTCCCCCTGTCCTTGCTGCCCCCCCACCATGCTGCTCCCCCTGTCCTTGCTGCTCTCCCCGTCCTTGCTGCTCCCCCTGTCCTTGTTTCCCCTTGTCCTTGCTGCTCCCCCTGTCCTTGCTGCTCCCCCACCGTGCTGCTCCCCCTGTCCTTGCTGCTCCCCCTGTCCTTGCTGCTCCCCCACCATGCTGCTCCCCCGTCCTTGCTGCTCTCCCTGTCCTTGCTGCTCCCCCACCGTGCTGCTCCCCCTGTCCTTGCTGCTCCCCCCGTCCTTGCTGCTCCCCCTTTCCTTGCTTCTCCCCCTGTCCTTGCTGCTCCCCCTTGTCCTTGCTGCTCCCCCACCGTGCTGCTCCCCCTGTCCTTGCTGCTCCCCCCGTCCTTGCTGCTCCCCCTTTCCTTGCTGCTCCCCCTGTCCTTGCTGCTCCCCCTTGTCCTTGCTGCTCCCCCACCGTGCTGCTCCCCCACCATGCTGCTCCCCCTGTCCTTGCTGCTCCCCCCTGTCCTTGCTGCTCCCCCTTTCCTTGCTGCTCCCCCGTCCTTGCTGCTCCCCCTGTCCTTACTGCTCCCCCTTGTCCTTGCTGCTCCCCCTGTCCTTGCTGCTCCCCCACCGTGCTGCTCCCCCACCGTGCTGCTCCCCCCTGTCCTTGCTGCTCCCCTTGCCCTTGCTGCTCCCCCTGTCCTTGCTGTTCCCCCACCGTGCTTCTCCCCCTGTCTTTGCTGCTCCTCCCTGTCCTTGCTTCCCCTTGTCCTTGTTGATCCCCTTGTCCTTGCTGCTCCCCCTGTCCTTGCTGCTCCCCCTGTCCTTGCTGCTCCCCCCGTCCTTGCTGCTCCCCCACCGTGCTGCTCCCCCTGTCTTTGCTGCTCCTCCCTGTCCTTGCTTCCCCTTGTCCTTGCTGCTCCCCCGTCCTTGCTGCTCCCCCCTGTCCTTGTTTCCCCCTGTCCTTGCTGCTCCCCCTGTCCTTGCTGCTCCCCCCTGTCCTTGCTGCTCCCCCAACGTGCTGCTCCCCCTGTCCTTGCTGCTCCCCCTGTCCTTACTGCTCCCCCGTCCTTGCTGCTCTCCCTGTCCTTGCTGCTCCCCCACCGTGCTGCTCCCCCTGTCCTTGCTGCTCCCCCCGTCCTTGCTGCTCCCCCTTTCCTTGCTTCTCCCCCTGTCCTTGCTGCTCCCCCTTGTCCTTGCTGCTCCCCCACCGTGCTGCTCCCCCTGTCCTTGCTGCTCCCCCCATCCTTGCTGCTCCCCCGTCCTTGCTGCTCCCCCTGTCCTTACTGCTCCCCCTTGTCCTTGCTGCTCCCCCTGTCCTTGCTGCTCCCCCACCGTGCTGCTCCCCCACCGTGCTGCTCCCCCACCGTGCTGCTCCACCACCGTGCTGCTCCCCCTGTCCTTGCTGCTCCCCCCTGTCCTTGCTGCTCCCCTGTCCTTGCTGCTCCCCCTGTTCTTGCTGCTCCCCCTGTCCTTGCTGTTCCCCCACCGTGCTGCTCCCCCTGTCCTTGCTGCTCCCCTCTGTCCTTGCTGCTCCCCCACCGTGCTGCTCCCCCTGTCCTTGCTGCTCCCCCCTGTCCTTGCTAATCCCCCTGTCCTTGCTGCTCCCCCACCGTGCTGCTCCCCCACCGAGCTGCTCCCCCTCTCCTTGCTGTTCCCCCACCATGCTGCTCCCCCTGTTCTTGCTACTCCCCCTGTCCTTGCTGCTCCCCCACCTTGCTGCTCCCCCCGTCCTTGCTGCTCCCCCTGTTCTTGCTTCCCCCTGTCCTTGCTGCCCCCCCACCATGCTGCTCCCCCTGTCCTTGCTGCTCTCCCCGTCCTTGCTGCTCCCCCTGTCCTTGTTTCCCCTTGTCCTTGCTGCTCCCCCTGTCCTTGCTGCTCCCCCACCGTGCTGCTCCCCCTGTCCTTGCTGCTCCCCCTGTCCTTGCTGCTCCCCCACCATGCTGCTCCCCCGTCCTTGCTGCTCTCCCTGTCCTTGCTGCTCCCCCACCGTGCTGCTCCCCCTGTCCTTGCTGCTCCCCCCGTCCTTGCTGCTCCCCCTTTCCTTGCTTCTCCCCCTGTCCTTGCTGCTCCCCCTTGTCCTTGCTGCTCCCCCACCGTGCTGCTCCCCCTGTCCTTGCTGCTCCCCCCGTCCTTGCTGCTCCCCCTTTCCTTGCTGCTCCCCCTGTCCTTGCTGCTCCCCCTTGTCCTTGCTGCTCCCCCACCGTGCTGCTCCCCCACCATGCTGCTCCCCCTGTCCTTGCTGCTCCCCCCTGTCCTTGCTGCTCCCCCTTTCCTTGCTGCTCCCCCGTCCTTGCTGCTCCCCCTGTCCTTACTGCTCCCCCTTGTCCTTGCTGCTCCCCCTGTCCTTGCTGCTCCCCCACCGTGCTGCTCCCCCACCGTGCTGCTCCCCCCTGTCCTTGCTGCTCCCCTTGCCCTTGCTGCTCCCCCTGTCCTTGCTGTTCCCCCACCGTGCTTCTCCCCCTGTCTTTGCTGCTCCTCCCTGTCCTTGCTTCCCCTTGTCCTTGTTGATCCCCTTGTCCTTGCTGCTCCCCCTGTCCTTGCTGCTCCCCCTGTCCTTGCTGCTCCCCCCGTCCTTGCTGCTCCCCCACCGTGCTGCTCCCCCTGTCTTTGCTGCTCCTCCCTGTCCTTGCTTCCCCTTGTCCTTGCTGCTCCCCCGTCCTTGCTGCTCCCCCCTGTCCTTGTTTCCCCCTGTCCTTGCTGCTCCCCCTGTCCTTGCTGCTCCCCCCTGTCCTTGCTGCTCCCCCAACGTGCTGCTCCCCCTGTCCTTGCTGCTCCCCCTGTCCTTACTGCTCCCCCGTCCTTGCTGCTCTCCCTGTCCTTGCTGCTCCCCCACCGTGCTGCTCCCCCTGTCCTTGCTGCTCCCCCCGTCCTTGCTGCTCCCCCTTTCCTTGCTTCTCCCCCTGTCCTTGCTGCTCCCCCTTGTCCTTGCTGCTCCCCCACCGTGCTGCTCCCCCTGTCCTTGCTGCTCCCCCCATCCTTGCTGCTCCCCCGTCCTTGCTGCTCCCCCTGTCCTTACTGCTCCCCCTTGTCCTTGCTGCTCCCCCTGTCCTTGCTGCTCCCCCACCGTGCTGCTCCCCCACCGTGCTGCTCCCCCACCGTGCTGCTCCACCACCGTGCTGCTCCCCCTGTCCTTGCTGCTCCCCCCTGTCCTTGCTGCTCCCCTGTCCTTGCTGCTCCCCCTGTTCTTGCTGCTCCCCCTGTCCTTGCTGTTCCCCCACCGTGCTGCTCCCCCTGTCCTTGCTGCTCCCCTCTGTCCTTGCTGCTCCCCCACCGTGCTGCTCCCCCTGTCCTTGCTGCTCCCCCCTGTCCTTGCTAATCCCCCTGTCCTTGCTGCTCCCCCACCGTGCTGCTCCCCCACCGAGCTGCTCCCCCTCTCCTTGCTGTTCCCCCACCATGCTGCTCCCCCTGTTCTTGCTACTCCCCCTGTCCTTGCTGCTCCCCCACCTTGCTACTCCCCCTGTCCTTGCTGCTCCCCCTGTCCTTGCTGCTCCCCCCTGTCCTTGCTGCTCCCCCTGTCCTTGCTGCTCCCCCCTGTCCTTGCTTCTCCCCTTGTCCTTGCTGCTCCCCCCGTCCTTGCTGCTCCCCCCTATCCTTGCTGCTCCCCCTATCCTTGCTGCTCCCCCTGTCCTTGCTGCTCCCTCCGTCCTTCCTGCTCCCCCACCGTGCTGCTCCCCCGGTCCTTGGTGCTCCCCCACCGTGCTGCTCCCCCTGTCCTTGCTGCTCCCCCTGTCCTTGCTGCTCCCCCTGTCCTTGCTGCTCCCCCCTGTCCTTGCTGCTCCCCCTGTCCTTGCTGGTCCCCCACCGTGCTGCTCCCTCCCATCTACCTACCCATCAATTTATCTTTTCGGCCATCCCTCTACCTACATACCTACGTACTCATCGATCTACCTACACATCTGCCCGACTACCTGCCTGCCCAGCCATCCGTCTGTCTCTTCATGCATTCACCTGCATGCCACGCATCCGTCCGTCCACTCCCAACCATTTGCTGATGTCTTACCCTTTTACATCTTCAAATCTGGAATGTCCCATGTTCCTTCTTCTTGATGTGTTCAGGATTGTCAGGTCAGTCCCCACTGCTCTCTTTTGGAGTTCCTCCACCATCCCCCCCACCACCGGTTGTTTAGCCATCACAAGTTTATCAGTCTGGATCCAAATGTCCCACAGGATCTTTGCTACTTTATCCTGTGGATAAAGGCATCTCCTACCTTGTGGAGGCATCTCCCACCTTGACTTTGGACCTTCTAAACTCAGTGCAACCTTCTTGGCTGTTAAAAACACTGTTACTGGTACGGCTAGTGTTTTTGTTTTCACTTCGACATGAAGATTCACTTGAATGTTTGTTGATTTTTGAGTTTTGAGAAATCTGCACTATGTTGAGAATACATAGACAATTTGATGAGAAAAAAAGTGGCAATATTAATGTATAATGTTGGAAAAAATATGAGGCAAGCTCCTTTTTTAAATTGTGCTTCAGTTTAGGATTCAAATATAAGAAAAGCCTGGTGCATCAGCATGACTGTCAATTGACTTAAAAGAAAACATTTTTACTGTGCTGAATGCTGAATGGTTCATTCACACAAATTTACAACAGTAGGCCCATAAATGTAAGACTTACTTCTCATATAACTCCAACTTTATACTCAAATTGATGTGTATTTTTCCCCTCGAAGTTGCTGTTATTTTGTTAACCTGTAACAAGTATTATATGGCTATAATGGCACCTAAGGTGTTTTTATGACTTTATTAACTCTTGACTCTAACTCTATTAACTCTAAGCAACACATTATAAGTTAATAAGCCACTTATAAAGCTATTTCATCCTTAATATCTAATGATTACAACCAGGAGCTGATCAATTATTACCAAATGATGGTAGGAAGAGAGCTGGAATGAATGTGATTGGCTGTAATATCCTTCTAAAAGTCAGTTCATGCAGACACAGTGAAACCTGTACAAGCTGCCATTCTTCCTGTCCACATCTGGAACTTCACATTTCACTGTATCAACACCTTTCTTTTCTCTTTTGTGTATGTTTGCAGGCCAGAGTTTCAGGAGCTGCGTGCTGACCTGCAGCCCCCCTCTGATCATCCCACTGCTGCTTCCACCTGTCTGTGTAGATGTCTGCTATATGCTTGCTGACATCCTGACCTGCCCCCCCTCTGACCAGCTCAGTGTCTGCTGTACATCTGTTTATAAAGTCATCCCTGTAGTCGCACCAGTTAGCCATTGTGTCTGTGTCTCTCCTTTCTCTGTTATTTACTTTCTCTTTTCCTGCTCTGCCCAGCTGGTCTTCAGCAGGACCTTATGATCCAGGTCCTGGTCCAGCCCCCCCTTATGATCCAGGTCCTGGTCCAGGTTTCTTCCCCCCTTATGATCCAGGTCCAGGTCCTGGTCCAGGTTTCTACCCTCTTATGATCCAGGTCCTGGTCCAGGTTTCTCCTTATGATCCAGGTCCTGGTCCAGGTTTCTACCCCCTTATGATCCAGGTCCTGGTCCAGGTTTCTCCCCCCCTTATGATCCAGGTCCTGGTCCAGGTTTCTACCCCCCTTATGATCCAGGTCCTGGTCCAGGTTTCTACCCCCTTATGATCCAGGTTTCTCCCCCCCTTATGATCCAGGTCCTGGTCCAGGTTTCTTCCCTCCTAAAGGGGAGTTTTTCTTGCCACTGTTTGGTTTAAGGCTTTTCTCCCACTAGGGGAGTTTTTACCTGCCATTGTTTATGTAATAATCCCTTGGGGGTTTATGTCCTGGGTCTCTGGAAAGACCCTAGAGACAACTTCTGTTGTAATAGATGCTATAATAATAAAATTGAATTGAAAATGGAACCTTCATCCTTGTCAGAGCGTGTAACAGAATGACATCTGCAGGATTCCTCAGGACTTCCACACTCAACCTGACCTGTGAAACCTCGGTTTACATGTGACTGACGCTCCCAGACACATACAGCAGAAATGTCACGTCAGAAATGATTTGATAGGTGTAAGAATTTGGATTTGATGTGGGTAAGTGTGAGAAAGTGAGCAACCCCTCCCCTTCTCACCATCACCGGACTTTTTCTTAATGTGTGTGTCAGAGTGGAGGATTGGGCGTGGTCTGCGGGGGAGCAGCACACAGGTGTGCCTGGTTCTGCTGACTGTGGCACACCTGTGTCCAATCAACCTCTCCACCGTGCCTGGGTTTATAAACAGCAGCTGCATACCAGAAGGGGGGTCTGCTGAATGAAGGAAGCTTGTTGAGAGGCTATGCCCCATTGTGCCCTTTTTTTTTTTTTTTTAAAGGAGCTTGAGGCCGGATTGTGGCAGGATTTATGAAAAAAATCCGTATACATTTTAAGTTTTCTAGTAATAATGTCAGATGAAGCGTTCCAAACCCAAAAGAATGATCCTCTAGTGTATCTCTCCTTTGCCTTGAACAGGCTGTGTGCTGCAAAATGTGCTGCAATTCGGTCCCGAATTTCCCGCGCTGGGCTGCGGATGTGACGTCACATGACGCTGCATGTGCGTTCTCCCCGTTCTCCCGTGCCGGCTTCACTGTTGGCTGCAGTACCCCCAACGGCCGTCGTGGTGAAGGGTGGCGCTAGAGAGTCTCATTTCTTAAAAGGAGCCTCAAGCTCCTTTAAGGAATACTGATTTTGCCCTCTGCCTGTATGTGTTCTTTTAACATAAAATAAAAAGCCTTATTTTTTTGGCATTCTACGCTCTGCAAGGTTTTACACCTCATCACCCAGGTCCAGTTTTGCCTTGTCCCCTTGTACGTGGGGAGGCCGCTCTGGTTCCTCACAGTAAGCGATGCTGAGAGATTCAAATGATTATAAAGTATTTGCACTTGCTGACTATTTGGAGAAAGCGTGGGGTAGGCGAAGAAAAGTTAACATATGTAAAAATATCCATTCTGATTTTTGATTTATTTATTTTGTTTTTCCGGTGTACATTGTGCAGCTCCCAATTAAGTTTGTGTGATTTCATTCATTCATTCATTCAGTCATTCATTCATTCATTCATTCATTCATTCATACATACAGCAGAACCTTTTACAGACTGGTCGAGAGTAAATGCATGTTTTAGAAAACTAAGGCCCAGCGACACACTTTTTCTGTAGTTGACCTGAAACAGTTAGTTTGTACTGTTTGAACCGCATCTTCATCTTGAAATGAGAATATTGAAACCAACTCTGTTTCACCATAATTTCTTTACATTTGTAAATATTAAAAGACAGATGTGCTGTCACATCAGCTGTTCTGAAGCTGTTCCCAGGAAATCGGTCCCACAATGTTCCTCTGAAATCAGACAACGGTGTCTGAATGTAGATAAAGCGTGTGTGGACAGCAGCGGACCCCTGCAAGAACCAAGCAGGACCCAAAAGAACCCAGCAGGACCCAGACCTTCCATTGAGGTTTCACTCAGGGACGGATGTGGTGCAGAGCTCTGCCTCCCTTGGCGCTTTTCCACTAGTACTTACTCAGCGCGACTCGACTCGCCTTGCCCTCGTTTCTTTTCAACACCCAGATCAGCAGTAGGAGGTTGGAGAAGCTGCTGTATTGACGTATTTGATTGTGTATCTAAATGAAGAAGACAACAACACTAGAGATGTAGAACCTGGAGGAGATGATAGATGTGCTGCTGGGTCTGTGTGGCTTGTGTTCAATACCAAGTTAAAAAATGCAGTGCAAAAACTCAAAATCTTAACAAGAATATTTGTCTTATTTCTTAGTCAAAAAAAATCTCATTACACTTAAAACAAGACTCATCACTGGAAAAAACAACAATTTTCACCTGTTTCAAGTAGATTTTCACTTGAAATAAGTAGAAAAATCTGCCAGTAGAACAAGATTTTTTTGCTTGTAATAAGAAGATTAATCTTGTCCCACTGGCAGATTTTTCTACTTATTTCAAGTGAAAATTTACTTGAAAACAGGTGAAAATTGTCAAATAAGTTATTTTTCTGGTAATGACTCTTGTTTTAAGTGTAATGAGATTTTTTGACTAAAAATGACACATTTTAACTAGAAATAAGACAAATATTCCTGGTATGATTTTGAGTTTTTGCAGTGTGAGAGTGAGAGAAGCTTCAAGTGGCGACGCTTTTTAATTTTTAGTTTGTCTCCGCGCTGCTGAAAAGTCAGCTGGAGCCGTGAGCAGCTATGAAGAGACAGAGCTCCTGGTAGATCTGGTCGTTCCTTATCTCCGTCTAGATCCCTTTTTAATTCTCTCCTCAGCACCAGGTTTATGAACATCTGCACCTCAGAGTTGGATCATGAAACAGACTTTTGCTGCCGTTGCTGGTTGAATAAAATGAACAAGAATCCGTCAGAGTCTCTTTCTCTGATTTCCTCCTCCTGACTCAGACGTCTGACTCCAACCCCCCGACCAATCGGTGTCCTGTAGTGTGATGATGTCAGATACAGCCCACTCAGCAGCTTAGAACCTCGGCAGAATAGATACAGAAAAGTATCTACTCGGCACGTTAGACCCCTAGTGGAAAAGCTCAAAACTGGGGCGAGTCGAGTCGGGCTGAGTAAGTTCTAGTGGAAAAGCGTCACCTGTCACAGACACGGGTGCAGAGCTCTGCCCGTGCGTCAGTAAAGGCTCAGGTTGTGTGCACGCTGAGGCCGGCGGGGCAGCGAGGACCAGCTGGAGGTGGAGGTGGGTGTCCAGCCGCCCCCGGGGCCCGGCTGCTCTCCACACACACACGTTCAGTCCAGCTTCTCCTTCTGCACCAGTCTGGGAGCGTCCACGAAGTCTCGTCCGTTGAAAAGGATGAGTCCTCCAGTCACGGCGCTGGCGCTGCCCCAGAACAGAACGTACGGCAGAGTCTCCGTCCACGTGTCGCCTGCCAACACACACACACATTTCAGTTTTCACCATAAAACATTTTCACACATTTTAGTCACAACATTTTTCAGCAAATTAATATTTTTCATTAACTCCATCAAACTAATGTGTTTTTAAATGATTTTTTTTTTGGGGGGGGGTTAAATGCAGTTAAATGCAGCCTTCTGTAAGCTTTAAATATCCACTGGGCTTACATCAAATACATCAAAACACAACAATAAAAAACACTTTTCTGAACTTATCAATATGACTCTGTCATTCACAGGATAAGTAACATGGATCACTGCAAAAACTCACAATCTTAACAAGAATATTTGTCTTATTTCTAGTTAAAAATGTCTCATTTTATTAAAAAAAAATCTCATTACACTTAAAACAAAACTCATCACTGGAAAAAAAAAAAAACTTTTTCGCCTATGGTGACGTCACCATAGGCGCAGATTCTGAACGGCACACTGGAAGTGCCCCGGGCGGGGTGTACAGACCCTGCAGAATTCGGTTGCTTTTCATTGTGTTTGTGTTGGCAGGGTGAGGGGAGACCACTTTATATATGTTAAAACAAGAAAAAACGTGTTTTTCATAATAGGTCCCCTTTAAGATTAGGATTCCCAGAATATTCTAATTTTTTGAGATAGGATATTTGAGTTTTCTTAAGCTGTAAACCATGATCAGCAATATTAAAATAATAAAAGGCTTGCAATATTTCAGTTGATTTGTAATGAATCCAGAATGTATGACGTTTTTGCATTACAGAAAATAAAGGACTTTATCACAATATTCTAATTTTCTGAGACAGTCCTGTATGTATCTGTGCTTTTAAACAGGTCTTAAATGTATGTTAAATGTAGTAGTTCTTACCAGCCATGAGCAGGCAAATGATGCACATGGAGAAAGCTACAACCATAACGATAGGCAACTGGGAAGGAGGAGACCAGAATCATGATGATTGCCTTGGAAAACAAATGCAGCTGTTTGTGTCTTTGACATTTTCTCACAGTGAAAAACTTCCAGTCCTTGGGGTCCTGCAGCGGGGTGCTCAAGTCAGCTTCGTCCACAGCGTAGTTCCCCAAGAACAGATCGATGGAGTCCTGCATGGAGACGGAGCAACTGAGCGCTTCCAGCTTTCTACCACAATGCTGTCTGCAGTTCAGTAATCATGGATGCAGGATAAGGACCAGTACACACTCACCTGTCGAAAGCCATCGGAGAAGTTGTTCTTGTAATACCGGATCATGGAGTTCCAGCCATCCATAAGCAGTCCCACGTACGTTCTCTTTCCTGTCCTAAAAACAGCAGCAGTTGCACTCAAGACTCAGGACATGCAGCCCTGCAGAGAAGCTGGGGAGTTTTCTAAAACACAACTGAACATCTGTGAAGTTTTTGTTCACCTTAATTTAAAAAAATCCAGCTACAAATGAAATGATTGTCACTCAGCAGCCTCTCGTCCATCCTTCTTCTACAATCTCTTCATCCTGTCCAGGGTCACAGAGGGTGGAAATGACCCCAGCTCACTTCTCCAGTTGGGTTAGAACTAGAGATGCCCCGATACCGATACTGGTATCTGGGCCGATGCTGCTCTCATATACTCGTACTCGCAAAAACTCTCCGATACCACACACCGATACTTCATTGTTGTTGTAGTTACTGGTTAGTGACTCTAGGGGGAAATGTTGAGCTGCAGTCAGCGTGGTGATGAGAAGAGAGTGATACATGAGTGAGAAGAGAGTGATACATGAGTGAGACTGGCAGCTCCGTTTCAGACAAGATAGCAACAATTAATGCAGCGGGACGTCAGTAGTGTGGACATAGTTCAAAATAAGGGACGACAGAAGCAAGGCAGACTGAAGCTACTGCTGCTAAGGTGTCAAGAGGAGGAAAGGAGAATACGTGGTTTAATACCAGCAACTTGATAAAACATCTCCAGACGCATCATAAAGCTGAGTATACAGAGTTTACTAATGTTTCTGCAAGAACACAACAGCAACATTAGCTCAGGTTCTGCAGAAGAGACAGACAATGACAAGAGACAAGTTAAAATACTGGAGGCTCTAACCCGTTATAAAGCGCTGGATAAGCAGCCACTGAAGTTGGAGAAGACGGAGGATTTCACCGTCTTCTCGACGCACTCGAGCCAAGATATGATGTTTCATTGATAAGTTATATGTTAGATATTTTCTTAAATGTGAAGACAGTGCCAGGGTGGGGACTTTTTATTTACACAGAAAAATTATTTTTTGTTTAAAATAGTTATTCTACTCATTTTATTTTTTTTTATTGAATTTATTTGTTGCAAATAAAACCTGTTTTCCAATTCATTGCATCTTTCATTGCATTTTTAGCCTAGTTATTTTTGTGGTAAAAGTATCGTATCGGTACTCAGTATCGGCAAGTACACAAATTAAAATACTCGTACTCGGTGTGAAAAAAATGGTATCGGGGCATCCCTTGTTAGAACCAGAGATTAGTAGAACATGCATGACTCTTGACTGGTCATGGGTCCTGTGGCCGCGTCCACACATCCCATCCTGCTTGTGATCCGCTACTTAAAGGAGCCGTCTGTATGAAATGTCCAAAACTGGTACTGCAGTCACTTTCAAAATATTGTTGAGCGGCGTGTACCCTCCCCCTCCTCCCCCCGACCAGAGGTTTCCAGGTAGGCTGCAGAATGCAGCAGGAACGTAGGCTGCCATGGCTGCCATAATTAGAGCCGAGCTGGCAACCCGGATGCCGAAACAATACTGACTTGGTGATTGGGAGATAGGTGGAGGGTGGAGCTTCAGAAACAATACTGACTTGGTGATTGGGAGATAGGTGGAGGGTGGAGCTTCAGAAACAATACTGACTTGGTGATTGGGAGATAGGTGGAGGGTGGAGCTTCAGGCCAAAACAAAAAATGACAACATAAACATCAGTTGAGGGCTGCAACTCCTCTTTTTAAACTGGAATATCCTGGCTTGAGTGCTGTTGTCAGTGACATAAGTATTTGAAATGAACATGATTTTTAAATGTCTGTTGACATATCGGGGTCATTTTATGATTCGTTTTATTATTGCTCTTACATACAGCTCCTTTAAGTCGTGTAAGAGTAACGAATGGCAGGAGCATGCAACATTTTCCTTTTCAGAGCGTAACAGGTCCACCAGGATGCTGTGAGACACGGCACCACCACAAGAATGTGGTGTATTTAAGAGGCTAATTGGGAACCTTAAAACTATACAGTACTACAAGTACTGCATGTACTTTGCCTTGTTTAAAAGGAAAGCCAAAATAGAAAGGTACAGGAGCTAATACAAGGACTCTTCAAATGAACCAAATATAATACACCTACACCTTTAGGAGGCCGACTACGGATGAGTGAGAGGCCGGAGGGACACGGACCATCTCCTCAGCTTTAAACGCTCGGCAGAGCGAGCAACGGAGAGTTAGACAGAAAATCCACAACGAGAAGATACCGCTGGATGATTCCTGTGTCCCGGGACGGATCATCACTTGGGTTCTTTCTTCTTTTCATTAAGAATATACAGGACTGTCTCAGAAAATTAGAATATTGTGATAAAGTTCTTTATTTTGTCTGGCCTTTGGGGCTTGCTGATTGGGTAACGTATTGCGTCACGCATCGCGTCACTTCCTGGTGTTGCGGTCTGTGCTGCTGCCGTCTCACGGCGTTTGCAGGCTCAGATCTCTCCCGACTTTTTATCTAAAACTTAGACTGTTTTCTGGTAAAATAGCACTATATCTGGTACATTACTGTCTTTATTTCAACACTCGCTCATTTTCTCTTCCGTAACTTTCACTGTCACCAATCACCGATACATTTTCTGTCCGTTAGCCTCCGTTAGCATCTTAGCATGGCCGCTCCGGCTCCCACCGCTTCACCTCTTTCCTGCTCAGTGTGTGAAATGTTTAGTTATTCCTCTGCCTCCTTTAGTGAAGACGGTAAGTGCTTAAAGTGTAGCTTATTTGCAGGGCTGGAGGCGAGGCTCAGTCAGTTAGAGGTCCGGTTTGGCCAACTAAACCATAGTCCGAGAGCCTCCTCAGCTAACCAGGCTAAGCTAGCGGCGGACCGGCCCGTAGCAGCTGAGCGTAACCGCTCCCCTGCAGCTCCCGAGCAGCCGGCCAGGCAGGGCAGCTGGGTGACGGTTCGGAGGAAGGGTAGTCTTAAAGGGCTCACGGAACACCACCCGCTTCATGTGTCTAACCGTTTTTCCCCACTCAGCGACACATCTGTTGAGAAACAGACCCTGGTGATTGGAGACTCTATTGTGAGACATGTGAAGCCGACTCCAGAGACCTTAGTTAGGTGTATCCCGGGGGCCAGAGCGGGTGACATAGAAGCAAATTTGAAGCTACTGGCAAAGGGTAATCGTAAATATGGTAAAGTTATCATCAATGTCGGAGCTAATGACTCCCGTCTTCGCCAGTCGGAAGTAACCAGAATGAATATTGTCTCGGTGTGTAACTTCGCCAAGACCATGTCGGACTCTGTAGGTTTTTCTGGCCCCCTCCCCAATCTGACCAGCGATGACATGTTTAGTCGCATGCTCTCGCTCCGCCGCTGGTTGTCTCAGTGGTGTTCAGAAAACGACGTGGACTTTATTGACAACTGGGAGACATTCTGGGGAAAGCCCGGTCTGATTAGAAGGGACGGCATTCATCCCACCCGGGATGGTGCAGCTCTTATGTCTAGAAATCTGGCCAATGTTATTAGACACTCCCCCTGACAATGCAGGGTCCAGGCCAGGATGCAGAGCTGTAGTTTAACAGGGCTGGAGGCGAGGCTTAGTCAGTTAGAGGTGCCTAGCAAAATAGAAGTGGTTGCAGTTCCCCGCCCTCCAAAAGTTCACCAGGTGCAGCGTTATAGAGGCGTTAACCAAGATAACCTTGTAAAAATTAAAACCAATGTACATTTGGTACCAATTACAGACCTAAAAATTAGATGCGGACTACTAAATATACGATCATTAAGCTCTAAGTCTCTGTTAGTAAATGATATAATTACAGAGAGCAGGAGTGATATTTTCTGCTTAACAGAAACATGGTTACAGGAGGAAGAGTATGTTAGTTTGAATGAATCAACTCCGCCCGGCTACTTTAATCATCACATTCCTAGAAGCACGGGCCGAGGCGGAGGAGTCGCAGCAATTTATAACTCCGGTCTCGAAACAAAAATTGAACCTAAGTGCAACTATAATACATTTGAAAGCCTCATGCTTGGTCTGAAATTTCCGAGCCGGAAATCAGAGAAGCCAGTTGTGTTAGTGGTAGTGTACCGGCCCCCTGCTGGTGCGTATCTGGAGTTTTTGTCTGAATTTTCAGATTTCCTTTCTGGATTATTGATCAGCACAGATAAATTCATCATAGTGGGTGATTTTAACATTCATATGGATGTTGAAAGCGATAATCTTAAATTAGCCTTCGATTCTCTTCTAGAATCAATGGGTATCTCACAAAAAGTGGATAAACCGACGCACTGTTTTAATCATACTCTCGATCTCGTTCTCACCTACGGTGTTGAAACTGATGGTCTGTTGGTGTCACCTGTAAACTCCCTTTTATCCGACCATTACTTAATAACGTTTGAATTTAATTTTGTTGATGTTGAAGTGCAAAATAGGAGGTATTATTTTAGCAGATGTTTGTCTGATGAAGTTATTGTTAAATTTAGGGAGGCCATTGCTTATCTTACGACAGTGCGAAATAGTGATGTAGTCGAGGCCAGTGACCTGGGTTCTACCTCTGCAGATGTTGATTTCCTTGCTAGTAACACTGCTGATTTGTTGCATTCAGCTTTAGATGAAGTTGCTCCTTTGAAAAGGAGGGTTTCTAGCCACAGGAGCTTAACTCCCTGGTATAATTCAGATATCCGCATGTTGAAACAAAACGTGCGTAAAATGGAAAGGAAGTGGTACTCTTGTAGGTCTGTAGACTCTCATCGTGAATGGAAAGATATTCTAATAGTATATAAAAAAGCCATTCGCAAAGCCAGAACAGCTTATTATTCAACGTTGATAGAGGATAACAAAAGTAACCCACGTTTTCTGTTCAGCACTGTAGCCAGGCTGACAAAGAGTCACAACTCTGTTGAGCCGTGCATTCCTGCAGCTCTCAGTAGTGAGGACTTTATGGGCTTCTTCAACAGTAAAATCGCGAGAATTAGAGAAGAAATCAACCAGCCGGTTGTAGGTGTTTCTTCAGCTTTAGCGACTTCCCTAGACTCTGACTTGTCTCTAGACTGTTTTGATCCTGTAGACCTCCCTCAGCTGACTTCACTCGTTAATAGAGCTAAGTCAACCACATGTATGTTAGACCCCATCCCGACTCGACTATTCAAACATATTTTTTCTCTTATTGGTACGACAATACTGGACCAAATTAACTTATCCCTAAGTTTAGGATATGTACCACAGGTTTTCAAAGTCGCAGTAATTAAACCTTTACTTAAAAAACCTTCTCTTGACCCAGACACCTTAGCTAATTATAGACCAATTTCCAACCTTCCATTTGTGTCTAAAATTCTGGAAAAGGCAGTTTCAAGCCAGTTATGTGACTATTTGTATAGAAATGATCTGTTTGAAGTCTTTCAGTCAGGGTTCAGAATCCATCATAGCACAGAGACAGCACTTGTTCGAGTCACGAATGACCTCCTTATGGCCTCAGATAAGGGATTAGTGTCCATACTGGTTCTACTGGACCTCAGTGCTGCTTTTGACACTATAGATCATGGCATTTTACTGCACAGGTTAGAGCATGTTGTTGGGATTAAAGGGACAGCTCTATGTTGGTTTAAATCATACCTATCTGACAGGTTCCAGTTTGTTCATGTACATGAGGTTTCTTCAGAACAGTCAAGGGTCTGTTATGGTGTTCCGCAGGGTTCAGTGCTAGGGCCAATCTTGTTCAGTTTATACATGCAGCCGTTGGGAAGTATAATCCAGAATCACGGCATACAATTTCATTGTTATGCTGATGATACGCAGCTCTATTTGTCTATGAAGCCGGATGAAACAGAACCGTTAGTTAAACTTCAGGCATGTCTTAGGGACATCAAGGACTGGATGTCCAGAAATTTCCTGCTTCTAAATTCAGATAAAACAGAGGTTATCATTCTTGGTCCAGAGCATCTTAGGAAGGGATTAGATGGTGTTGCGATGGCTTCCAGTGCAACTGTGAGAAATCTTGGTGTTATTTTCGATCAGGATTTGTCGTTTAAACCATATGTCAATCAGGTTTGTAAAATAGCCTTTTTCCATCTCCGTAATATTGCAAAGATTAGGAAAATCCTCTCACAGAGTGATGCAGAAAAACTAGTTCATGCGTTTGTATCTTCTAGACTAGATTACTGTAATGTGTTGTTAGCAGGATGTCCAAGTAATTTGCTGAATAGGCTCCAGCTGATCCAAAATGCAGCAGCACGAGTACTGACAGGAATTAGCAGGAGAGACCACGTCTCTCCAGTGTTAGCGTCGCTCCATTGGTTACCCGTAAAATTCAGAATCCAATTTAAAATTTTATTACTTGCGTATAAAGCCCAAAACGGCTTAGCTCCGCATTATTTGCAAGACCTGATAGTGCCTTATGTTCCTGTCAGAGCTCTCCGTTCTCAGAGTGCAGGTTTACTCGTAGTTCCTAGAGTATCTAAATGTAGATTTGGAGGGCGGGCGTTCTGCTATCAGGCGCCACTACTATGGAACCAACTTCCAATCTGGGTTAAGGGGGCTGACACCACCTCCACCTTTAAAACTAAACTTAAAACATTTCTGTTTAGTAAAGCCTATAGTTAGTGTTTAGTAAACCTCTAGCTGGTGTTGGTAAATCTCTAGGTAGTGTAAACTTTAGTGTGTCAGAGTCGCTCCTGTGGTTTCTTGTGCTGGCCCCCCCTTCTCCTCCCTTTTCTCTCTTTTGTCCATGTTGCAGCATCCTTTGCCGGACACCGGAACCTGCAGTGTGGGAGTGAGGGGGGCAGGGTAACGGCCCCTTTTGGGCGGGGGAGAATGTTCGTCCCTCAAGACTCCTCTCCCTGGCCCTGCCCCTTCTCAACCTTTCCCCGACCCTGCACCCCAACCTGGGACTTGATGATTGGGCCGGAGCTTCGGGAGCTGCGTGCTGGCCTGCGGTCCCCACCCCTGGTCATCCCGTTGCTGGCCCCCCCTTCTCCTCCCTTTTCTCTCTTTTGTCCTGCAGGTGGCCGTGGGTGGCTTGTAGCTTGCATTACGGAGCACAAGTCTTTTCCTGACCCTGCACCCCAACCTGGGACTTGCTGATTGGGCCGGAGCTTCGGGAGCTGTGTGCTGGCCTGCGGTCCCCACCCCCGGTCATCCCGTTGCTGCTTCCACCTGCCTGCTGTGCTGTTGCCGTCCCTGACCCACCAGTCTGGCCCTCGGCAGGAGGGTCCCCCCTGATGAGCCTGGTCCTGCTCAAGGTTTCTTCCCTCCTAAAGGGGAGTTTTTCCTTGCCACTGTTTGGCTTAAGGTTTTTCTCCCACTAGGGGAGTTTTTACCTGCCATTGTTTATGTAATAACTGCTCGGGGGTCATGTTCTGGGTATGGGTCTCTGTAAAGCGTCTAGAGACAACTCTGTTGTATTAGACGCTATATAAATAAAATTGAATTGAATTGAATTTATTTTCTGTAATGCAATTAAAAAAACAAAAATGTCATACATTCTGGATTCATTACAAATCAACTGAAATATTGCAAGCCTTTTATTATTTTAATATTGCTGATATATGGTTTACAGTTTAAGATTAAGATTCCCAGAATATTCTAATTTTTTGAGATAGGATATTTGAGTTTTCTTAAGCTGTAAACCATGATCAGCAATATTAAAATAATAAAAAGCTTGCAATATTTCAGTTGATTTGTAATGAATCCAGAATGTATGACATATTTACATTACAGAAAATAAAGAACTTTATCACAATATTCTAATTTTCTGAGACAGTCCTGTATTACTACTGGGCTGGAACTGATCTGGTGAAATCAATCCTTTTTTTCCTTCCTTTTTCCAATGTAAAGAATTGCCATGAACAGTTTTGACTGGACTATTTAAGTTGATAAATAAGGGATATTTATTTATATACAGTGTATCTTTTATGCTGGTTTGGGGTTAAGTCGGGGAAGATGTCATTCAGTGCGAGACAATATAAACGATAAAACAATCAGCAGGAGGTTGATGAGAGCTTTATTTATTAACAGACACCAAACTATACCGAGTAAAGCCTGAATTATGGTTGCCGTGACGCCATCATTCGTGAACCCTTCGGACTTCTCCGTCACTCAATTTCAACGCGGTGCAGTACCCCCCCCAGAGCACTAGTTGATACTTTGTTTAGCTTCCGGTTTTTCCGGTCACAGTGAATCAAAGAGATAAGGACAATGTGCAAAAAAACAACAACAACAACAACAAAAAATCACACACACACACGAAGAAAAGAGCACTGAAAGTTCATTACTGCTTCACGAACCGGAACTGGAAATGCGTTGCTACCAAGCAATCCAATCACAGCCCTCTCGGTCTGCGTTGCGTCGTAGTTACATGTTTTGGGAGGTGCAAGTCAGGCTACGGCGTAGCTACGGAGAGACTCCCGCGTAGCCGTGTACCCTACGGTACACGTCTCATCATCATCATCTCAGCAGGAGGGCTGGGGACTCGTCACAGTGGGTCAAATCAGAGTCGTGGACAGACGGACGGACGGATGGATGGATTAAGGGATTGGTGGTTGACTGGTTCTGGTTAATGTGTGAAGACTGGCCAGCTCTGTTTTACATGTGAAGACTGAGCGGTTCTGTTTTAGGTGTGAAGACTGAGCGGTTCTGTTTTAGGTGTGAAGACTGAGCGGTTCTGTTTTAGGTGTGAAGACTGAGCGGTTCTGTTTTACGTGTGAAGACTGAGCGGTTCTGTTTTACGTGTAAAGACTGAGCGGTTCTGTTTTACGTGTGAAGACTGAGCGGTTCTGTTTTACGTGTGAAGACTGAGCGGTTCTGTTTTAGGTGTGAAGACTGAGCGGTTCTGTTTTAGGTGTGAAGACTGAGCGGTTCTGTTTTAGGTGTGAAGACTGAGCGGTTCTGTTTTAGGTGTGAAGACTGAGCAGTTCTGTTTTAGGTGTGAAGACTGAGCGGTTCTGTTTTAGGTG
Organism: Cololabis saira; assembly: GCF_033807715.1. NCBI lineage: Eukaryota > Metazoa > Chordata > Actinopteri > Beloniformes > Belonidae > Cololabis > Cololabis saira. The sequence goes on from NC_084589.1 coordinate 1,526,224, forward strand.
TGAAGACTGAGCGGTTCTGTTTTAGGTGTGAAGACTGAGCGGTTCTGTTTTAGGTGTGAAGACTGAGCGGTTCTGTTTTAGGTGTGAAGACTGAGCGGTTCTGTTTTAGGTGTGAAGAGTGAGCGGTTCTGTTTTAGGTGTGAAGACTGAGCGGTTCTGTTTTAGGTGTGAAGACTGAGCGGTTCTGTTCTACGTGTGAAGACTGAGCGGTTCTGTTCTACGTGTGAAGACTGAGCGGTTCTGTTTTAGGTGTGAAGACTGAGCAGTTCTGTTTTAGGTGTGAAGACTGAGCGGTTCTGTTTTACGTGTGAAGACTGAGCGGTTCTGTTTTACGTGTGAAGACTGAGCGGTTCTGGCGTACTGACCTGGTGAAGTCGGTCTTTAAGGCGCCAGTTCCAGCGTACTGTTTGGCACAAGCATCTGCGTTGTTGGCCCAGGCTGCATGAAAAAGAAGAGACGCAGGAACACATTCATTCAGAGAGAAGAAATCGTTTCTTTCATATTTTACTAGTTAAAACTGTTTTCACATCCTACTTATAAATGATCAGATCAATAAGAGAAGCTGTGGCGCCGAGGATGGCTGCCGTGTCGCTAGCTCCCTCTCAACTTTGCTGCTCTTTATCGTATTTCACATTTTACTCTGTTTTATGCATGTTTATGCTGTTAAGCAATAGGGTGATTGTGATTATTGTATGTATGTATGTATGTATGCAGTGTTTTGCTTATTCACAAACTGGGCATGGATGGTGTTGGTGTGTCTGCTTCACCACTGTCTGACCTACCACTCTTGTACATCTTCTCAAAGTCCATCTGATCTTCAACCTTCTGGCCCAGGCTGAGGACTCCCATTCTCTGCAAACACACACAAAACACATGAGAGGCAAACTTTAGTCCAAGACTTTCACAAATATCATTTTGGCTTTCATAAGGAGCGTAAGGGATTTCTGGATGATGTCACGTCTTGTTGATATTTGAACAAAACCTGAAAAAACTAAAGTGATGGCTCCTCCCGCTCCCTGAAAAAATACCCCCCATTACAAGTATGAATCCTCCCCAGTCAGCAACTGGATGGAGCAGTGTTTTTAATGTGGTTTGTTTCCAGTTTGTGCAGCCACAACTGTGAAAGAGGACTGTTTTTTTTTTTTTTTTTTTTTTACAATGTTCTGTAATTTGGATTTAATAGGTTAATGTGACTTTGTCTTCATCTGAGTCACAAGACAAAAATGTCTGAAATCTCCATAAATCTGTACCTCTTCACATCCTTCACTTCCTCACGCACAAGCTGCTCTTAAAACTCAGGTGTGATCGTCAGAACGTGTGCACATTTCTGAATGTCAATCATAACTAATCAGCAGATGTCCACCTAGAGGAGCATCCTGAACCAGATCTACCTGTCCACATGGAGCACAGTAGGAAACGAGATGGAGACGAGCTTCCAGACATGCCCTTCCACCTCATCTTCACTGGAGAGAACAAGAACAAATATTTTACTGTGGGTTTGACGGGTCTGTGACAGGCACCAGCAAGGTCCAGGTCTGTGACAGGCACCAACAAGGTCCAGGTCTGTGACAGGCACCAGCAAGGTCCGGGTCTGTGACAGGCACCAGCAAGGTCCAGGTCTGATACAGGCACCAGCAAGGTCCAGGTCTGATACAGGCACCAGCAAGGTCCGGGTCTGTGACAGGCACCAGCAAGGTCCGGGTCTGTGACAGGCACCAGCAAGGTCCAGGTCTGTGACAGGCAGCAGCAAGGTCCAGGTCTGATACAGGCACCAACAAGGTCCAGGTCTATGACAGGCACCAGGAAGGTCCAGGTCTGATACAGGCACCAGGAAAGTCCGGGTCTGTGACAGGCACCAGCAAGGTCCAGGTCTGTGACAGGCACCAGGAAGGTCCGGGTCTGATAAAGGCACCAGGAAGGTCACGGTCTGATACAGGCACCAGGAAGATCCAGGTCTGATACAGGCACCAGCAAGGTCCAGGTCTGTGACAGGCACCAGCAAGGTCCAGGTCTGTGACAGGCACCAGCAAGGTCCGGGTCTGTGACAGGCAACAGCAAGGTCCAGGTCTGTGACAGGCACCAGCAAGGTCCAGGTCGGTCTTTGACAGGCACCAGGAAGGTCCAGGTCTGATACAGGCACCAGCAAGGTCCAGGTCTGATACAGGCACCAGCAAGGTCCAGGTCGGTCTTTGACAGGCACCAGGAAGGTCCAGGTCGGTCTTTGACAGGCACCAGGAAGGTCCGGGTCATTGACAGGCACCAGGAAGGTCCAGGTCTGTGACAGGCACCAACAAGGTCCAGGTCTGTGACAGGCACCAGGAAGGTCCAGGTCTGTGACAGGCACCAACAAGGTCCAGGTCTGTGACAGGCACCAGCAAGGTCCAGGTCTGTGACAGGCACCAGCAAGGTCCAGGTCTGTGACAGGCACCAACAAGGTCCAGGTCTGTGACAGGCACCAGCAAGGTCCGGGTCTGTGACAGGCACCAACAAGGTCCAGGTCTGTGACAGGCACCAGCAAGGTCCGGGTCTGTGACAGGCACCAGGAAGGTCCGGGTCTGTGACAGGCACCAACAAGGTCCAGGTCTGTGACAGGCACCAGGAAGGTCCGGGTCTGTGACAGGCACCAGCAAGGTCCAGGTCGGTCTTTGACAGGCACCAGGAAGGTCCGGGTCTGTGACAGGCACCAGCAAAGTCCAGGTCGGTCTTTGACAGGCACCAACAAGGTCCAGGTCTGATACAGGCACCAGGAAGGTCCGGGTCTGTGACAGGCACCAGCAAGGTCCAGGTCGGTCTTTGACAGGCACCAACAAGGTCCAGGTCTGATACAGGCACCAGCAAAGTCCAGGTCGGTCTTTGACAGGCACCAACAAGGTCCAGGTCTGATACAGGCACCAGGAAGGTCCGGGTCTGTGACAGGCACCAGCAAAGTCCAGGTATGTGACAGGCACCAACAAGGTCCAGGTCTGATACAGGCACCAGCAAGGTCCAGGTCTGATACAGGCACCAGGAAGGTCCGGTCTGTGACAGGCACCAGCAAGGTCCAGGTCTGATACAGGCACCAGGAAGGTACAGGTCTGTGACAGGCACCAGCAAGGTCTGGGTCTGTGACAGGCACCAGCAAGGTCCAGGTCTGTGACAGGCACCAGCAAGGTCCAGGTCGGGAATCATTGAGAACTCCATTGCTGGAACCAGCGAGAGGTCCAGGTCTGGAACTTTGTCGACCACGTCAACATCTTAAAAATTCCATATGAGTTTGTGAATCTGTTGCAGAACAGTCTCAGTTCCATCCAAAAATCAAGCCGATCCAGAACACCAAAGTCTCCAGCCAAAGTCTCCAGCCAAACCTCTGAGCAGCCTGTGGTTTATACCCCACCATGGTACCACTTATTCTGGTATGTTTGTCTTTAAAATCAGTGCTGCTTGAGCAACCGACTGATCCACAACAGCAGGAGAGGACTTAATGTTCCTGAACATGAACTCATGGGCAGCAGTTACCTGTGGTTGTCTCAGGTGTGAGTTACCTGCAGCTGTGACTGGAGAGAGCGGCGGGACAGCAGACTCTGGACAACATTAGTTCGGTCCAAACAGTCCATGCAGTTGGACCGAAAAGTCCCCTCTTGGCTCAACAGCACCTTCCCATCAACATCCACCAGGAAATACCTGCATCGGTACACAATGTCATTCAATTTCAATTCAATTTGAGACAAGTTCCACTGTAAACGTTACAGCTACCAGTACTTGAATCGCTGTATTGAGTCAGCTTTAGTTTTAATTTTGAATTGAGAGTCTGCTTAAGTGCCTATTTGAGACTCAGCCTTATTTTATTTCTGAATTTTATTTATTTAACTGTATTTGTATTGCATTTTTGAATAATGCACCTGGCCTAATTGGTTTGCTGATGTGCTTGAGCTTTTTCTTTTGAATTTCATTTATGAAACACTTCACCAATAAAAATGTGGGTTTCAAATCTTCTCTTCTTAGTGTATTCAATTGATTAGTCATGCACTGCAATTTTACAATGTCCTAGAATTAGAATTTTTTATTTGGGGACCTTTAGCAGATATGAGATTAAAATGCAATTAATTTGATTAATTAATTAGATACATTTTATAATATAGATTAATATTTTTAATCGCCTGACAGCACTAATGTTAAGTCACCCACTATGATGAATTTACACACACTAACATCTGTTGAGGAACACACTGGTGTCTGCTGACCACATAAAAGAAGGAAGTTCCACCAACCCAAGTTCCTCCTGCACGTCAGCAACCATGTCCAGTAGGATCTGAAGGCGGTGCCACCTCATCCGACTGCACTCCTTATGGAAGTCAAAGGCAATGTACCTGCAGGGAAGCAACGAGTCAACGGGTTCAACCCCCTGGAGCATCATCACACGACCAGACCAGATCTAAAGTTTCAGGCATAACTGCTGTTGATCTTACCTGATCAAGCCGTTCGCCGAGCACGTGACCATGTTGTCAAAGGCCAGTTCCAGTGGTTTTTCTGAGCCTTTCTGGTTGATCTAGAGATTTTCAAAATCAATGTTAACTATTTCTTAAAGGAGCTTGAGGCAGGATTTATGAAAAAAATTCATATACGTTTTAAGTTTTCTAGTAATAATGTCAGATGAAGCGTTCCAAACCAAAAAGAATGAGCCCTCTAGTGTATCTCTCCTTTGCCTTGAACAGGCTGTGCTGCAAAATGTGCTGCAATTCGGGGGCCGAATTTCCCGCGCTGTCCTGCGGATGTGACGTCACATGACGCTGCATGCACGTTCTCCCCGTTCTCCCGTGCCGGCTTCGCTGTTGGCTGCAGTACCCCCGACGGCCATCGTGGCGCTAATGAGTCTCATTTCTTATTCTTGCCTCATGCTCCTTTAAAGCCTTCATTTCAATTGTCCAATTATATTTTACATCCTAAAAACTGAGGCGTTTTCCTTAAAATGTCTGAAATTCCTAAACAGTAAATGCAAAACCTCTGCATTTACCGATAAACATAGACACTTTGATTACATCCTCTACACCCTTTTTTTCTTCTTACCAAGTTCAAAACAACTTGTCTTCCATAGAGAATAACCTGTGAGTCAAAATGCCGCTGAAATCCATTGAGCTGAAGAGAAAACAAAGAACAGATTAAAACAGGCATGAGAGCTAGAGTCCAAACAGGCATAAGGCCTTGATGATGTGACAAATAAAACAAACTGTTGATGTGACAAGAGTAAAACAAACTGACGTGGTTGAGTGTTTTACTGATCTGAGGTCTGGGTTTGTACTTTAGATTGGGCCTCTGGGACCAGAAGATGGGGATGGAACCTCTAGTCTGTGAAGAAGAAACAAACACACCACACTTAGACCCCGTCCACACGTAGCCGGATATCTGCGGATATCTGCTAAACCGGAGATATTTTCCTACGTTTTGACCTGTCATCCACACGAAAACGCAAATAAACGAAGCTTTAAAAAAACTCCGGGCAAAGTGAAGATTTTTGAAAACTCTGTTTATGTAGATGCGTGTAGACACACACAACCGGAGTTTTGCGTTTTCGAACGTCACATTATGCGCCAAAACAATAACAAATCTGCTCTGACGTGCGACTTTTGTTCACTACAAAACTACAGATGATCCAGCATCTGTTCTCCAAGCTATTTATTAAATAAATGGTCTCTGCTCTTGACCACCGCGTTACACCGACACAGAGGCTACGCCGTAGGGTACGCGGCGACGCGCACCCTACGGTGTAGGGACCGCGGAGCCCCGCGGAGCCCGCAGAGCCGCGGAGGTGCAGCTTCCCTGGGAGCCGCAGATGATCTACAGGTTAGAATGCTTATTGAATGTGGTCGAAAACGCAGATCTTCGGTTATGTGTGGATGCAAATTTTTTTATAAACGGAGGGGGGAAATATTAGTTTTTAAAAATACCCGGCTACGTGTGGACGGGGTCTTATTCTTCCGTTATGGAACTTAACTGTTAACTGGGTTAAAACTTTAAATCAAGTAAGTAGTTTGCAGTATGCAAAGTTTAACGGACAAACAAGAGCACCAACATTGACTGCAGGATAACCAAGATAATGCAGGACCGTACATATACAGTAAAATACAGTCAGCAGCCACTTTATTAGGAACACCAGTCCCACTGCTCGTTAACGCAAATTTCTAATCCACCAATCACATGGCAGCAATAGACATGGTCAAGAGACGATCTGCTGCAGTTCAAACCGGGCATCAGAACGGGGAAGAAAGGTGATTCAAGTGACTTTACACCTGGCATGGTTGGTGCCAGACGGGCTGGTCGGAGTATTTCAGAAACTGCTGATCTACTGGGATTTTCACCCACAACCATCTCTAAGGTTTACAGAGAATGGTCTAAAAAAGAGAAAATATCCAATGAGCTGCAGTTCTGTGGGTGCAGATGCCTTGTTGATGCCAGAGGAGAATGGCCGGACTGGTTGGAGCTGATAGAAAGGCAATAGTAACTCAAATAACCACTCGTTACAACCGAGGTCTGCAGAAGAGCATCTCTGAATGCACAACACGTCTAACCTTGAGGTGGATGGGCTACAGCAGCACAAGGCCACACCGGGTCTGAATAGAGCCTAACACTAGCACCAAACATTTGATTTTATAATTTGTTGTTTTGTTTTTTTAAAATCAAACCTGCACATTATGACTGCACTTCATTCATCCCAACAAGGTGAACTAACTTTTGTTCATCATTTATAATCACTAAAGTATAAAAAAAACCCTGATTGAAGAGCTTCTCCCGTTTTTTTATATAATATTTTAAGAAGTAATCATTAAAATCCACTCTACAGTGCTGTAAACATAAAAAAATGAGACTCAACTAAAGCAATGTTTCACTACTTTTGTAGGGTCAGAGCTGTAAGCGACAGCGTCTGTCATTATTTAAATTCTAAATGTGAAAATGACCATTATTTCAAAAGATTTAAATCCCGTTTCACTCACCTGAACAAAAGAAGCTTTGGCACCATTGTATTGAACGATCTGCTCTGTCTCTACAAAGTTTGCGGCATGTCCCTCCACATCGATGCCTACAAAAACATATTGATAAAGTTTCAGACAGAAGAAAGAGTCCTGCTAAACACATTTATCGATCTACTGATCACTAGATCTAATCACATTTTACTATCTGACAACCTAACCAATGATTACCAGCTCTAATGCCGCTGTGTCGCTTATCTGAGTGAATGTTTTCAGCCGGTACTGATGTTGGAAATAAGCAGAAGAGTTCCTCTAGACCAGGGGTCGGCAACCCAAAATGTTGAAAGAGCCGTATTGGACCAAAAACACAAAAAACTAATATGTCTGGAGCCGCAAAAAATGAGAAGTCTTGTACAAGCCTTAGAATGAAGGCAACACATGCTGCATGTATCTTTATCAGTTATAACTGGGGGAAGATTTTTTTTTCATTATGCACTTCGAGAAAAAAGTCGAAATGTCGAGAAAAAAGTCAATGTCGAGAAAAAAGTCGAAATGTCGAGAAAAAAGTCGAAATGACGAGAAAAAATTCGAAATGTAGAGATTAATGTTGAAGTACAATTCTGAGAAACAAGTCGAAATGTCGAGAAAAAGGTCAAAATTTCGTGAACAAAGTCAAAATGTTGAGAAAAAAATTCAAATTGTCGAGAAAAAAGTCGAAATGTTGAGATTAATGTTGAAGTACAATCTCGCGAAAAAAGTCAAAATGTCAAGAAAAAAGTCAAAATTTTTAGGAAAATGTCAAGATTAAAAAGGAAAGGAAAAAGGAAGAAAAAAAGAAAAAAAGGAAAAAAAGAGGAAAAAAGGAAGAAAAAAAAGAAAAAATGGAAAAAAAAGGTCAAACATTTCTGAAAAAGTTCCAGGAGCCACTAGGGCGGCTCTAGAGCTGTGGGTTGCCGACCCCTGCTCTAGAGGAAACGAGGTAAGCGTTTACCTCGGACATAGTAGCGGACGCCGGCTCTGAAGCAGCTCCTCCTGGAGATGATGCTCCACTCAAACAGCTTTCCGTTGATGCAGCTGGTGTTTATGCTGATGACTGTCAGCTGTGTTAAGAGACCAACGCTAAGATAGAAACAGAGCAACCACTGACTCCAAGCAGACAACCAAGCGGAAGGATACAGCCGTGGATGACGGGATACACAAACTTGTGTAACTGGAAAATAAGAGCAGAGTAGAAGATAGGAAGTTAAAGAGCTCTTCTGAAATAAACATGTCAGTCAGGCCTTGGGAGTTTATTTTTACAAACACATCAATAGTTTAGTTCAGCCTCGTCACTTCTGTCACCTCTACATTCTCACCTCTTTACTCGTTATGAATGAAGACAATCGATGAAGTGACTATCATTCAATGCTGGTTATCAGTTTATCAATGACGATGGTGATTAGATAATCACCACCATTTATGAACTGATCACCATCGTTCAGTAACTTGTCATCATTGATGAAATAATCACTACCATCACCGACTTATGACCAGCATTGATGAAGTGATCATCAGAGGTGTGCAGAACTCTAGAGAAGTAGACGTTTCTTCGGTTTTCCGGTCTGAAACATTCAAGTGTGTGATAAAACAATGCCAAGAGGGAAAGACAAAAGAAAACATTTACTCCAGGATCAGATCTCCATCTCAGAGCCTACAGGCCTCAATGATCCGGTCAAATGTTGAAGTTCAGGACAACACAATTAGAAGAAACAAAGAAAATGGAAGTAAAACTGAAGTACAAGAATAAAGGTTTTGGAATGAGCTGGTCAAAGTCCAGACCTGAGACCTTCCGAGAACTGTGTAGAAGTTACTGTCAACGAACACCAATGAACTGAAGTAACGTTGGAAAGAAGAATGGACCACAATTTGTTACCACAATTTGTTATGGTAGTTCCTGTTTTATTTTGAAGCCCATGTCTTTGTGTTTGAGTTCTGGCAGAGACGTTTTATTGTAAACTCTCCCCCCCACTCCGGTTGTGTTTCCTGTATCTGTGTCACGTGGGTTCCCCCACTCCCCGCCCCTTTAGGAGACTAACAGCAGCTCCTGAGTCTATTGAGTCCTATGGGAAAAGTGAACGTGAGCACAGATTATTACCAATTCCTTCGCCCCATAGTAACCTAAGTAAATACGGGAGAGACTGGCCACTCCAGGACCTTGAAATGCTTCTTACGGAGCCACTCCTTAGTTGCCCTGGCTGTGTGTTTCGGGTCGTTGTCATGCTGGAAGACCCAGCCAAGATCTGGCGATAAATGGCCCCATCCATCCTCCCCTCAATACGGTGCAGTCGTCCTGTCCCCTTTGCAGAAAAGCATCCCAAAAGAATGATGTTTCCACCTCCATGCTTCACGGTTGGGATGGTGTTCTTGGGGTTGTACTCATCCTTCTTCTTCCTCCAAACACGGCGAATGGAGTTTAGACCAAAAAGCTCTATTTTAGTCTCCTCAGACCACATGGCCTTCTCCCATTCCTCCTCTGGATCATCCAGATGATCATTGGCAAACTTCAGACGGGCCTTGACATGCACTGGCTTGAGCAGGGGGACCTTGCGTGCGCTGCAGGATTTGAATCCATGACGGCGTAGTGTGTTACTAATGGTTTTCTTTGAGACTGTGGTCCCAGCTCTCTTCAGGTCATTGACCAGGTCCTGCCGTGTAGTTCTGGGCTGATCCCTCACCTTCCTCATGATCATTGATGCCCCACCAGGTGAGATTTTGCATGGAGCCCCAGACCGAGGGAGATTGACCGTCATCTTGAACTTCTTCCATTTTCTAATAATTGCGCCAACAGTTGTTGCCTTCTCACCAAGCTGCTTGCCTATTGTCCTGTAGCCCATCCCAGCCTTGTGCAGGTCTACAATTTTATCCCTGATGTCCTTACACAGCTCTCTGGTCTTGGCCATTGTGGAGAGGTTGGAGTTTGTTTGATTGAGTGTGTGGACAGGTGTCTTTTATACAGGTAACGAGTTCAAACAGGTGCAGTTAATACAGGTAATGAGTGGAGAACAGGAGGGCTTCTTAAAGAACAACTAACAGGTCTGTGAGAGCCGGAAGTCTTACTGGTTGACAGGTGATCAAATACTTATGTCATGCAATAAAATGCAAATTAATTACTTAAAAATCATACAATGTGATTTTCTGGATTTTTTTTTTAGATTCCTAGCTATGATCATAGCTATTCCATAGCTATGATAAAAATTACAGATTTCTACATGCTTTGCAAGTGGGAAAACCTGCAAAATCGGCAGTGTATCAAATACTTGTTCTCCCCACTGTATATATATATATATATATATATATATATATATATATATATATATATATATATATATATATATATATATATATATATATATATTCATACATGTCTATGGTGCTGATTCAGAGATTCAGAGTCTGACTGATCCAATGATCTTGTACTGGGTTGATATCAGACAAAATAAGGCGCAAATATTAAAGTTGTACTGTATCTAGTGTTGTATGTTCCAAAACGTTGTGGGTAAAGGGGCGACCACGCCGGCTTAGGAGACAGGAAGTGGATACCATTTCATACCATTGGCAGAAACAGTAATGCAGGATCTTCTGTATAGAGTATCTTTGGTTCTGGTTTTAACGTTCCTGTTTCCCATCGGTCCTGATAGTCTGCACCTGTGTTTCGTTAACCCTCGTGTATATCTGCTCTTGTTTTTCCCTTGCTCCCTGCTGGTACGTACATTTCCTCCCTCCATGTTTCCATGTCAGGTTTTGTAGTTTTGATTCATGTTCTGGGTTTTTGCCGTTCTGCTAAGCAGCACTTTTTGTTAAGTTAAATAAATCACTGTTTTTGGGAACTCCTGCTCTCCTACATTGGGTCCGACCAACCACCATTTCCCAACACAATTCTTCCACAACAATGAGACACTAATGAAGTTAAACAGGAAACATCTACTGAGAGTTCATGCTGAAGGAAGCTTGAAAATTGTGGCGCGAGAGGTGAAGTAAACCATAGGGACAAAAATATGTACAGAAAAAAGTTCAAACTAATACAATATTTAACTTACCTCTGGCTGGGACATAAATTCCCTCAACAGGTGACCATTCCAGACAAAACGCTGATCTGCCTGCAAAAATGACAGTTACGACAAATAACTACAAAAACAATCATCGCTAAAAGGACATTTACAGACTAACAACTATTTAAAGCTTCTGTGTCCAAAGGGTAAAAAATATCCACATAGCATGGATTAGATCAGTGTTTCCTCGAGCCCCCCCGCCCCCTGTCCTGCATGTTTTAGATGTTTCCCTGCACCAACACACCTGATTCTAATTAATGGTCCTCATTAGCTTGTCACCAAGGTCTGCACAACTCTGGTGATGACACAGGTACTTGTATCACGTTGTACTGAAGCAAGGAAACATGCAGGATGGGGGGGCTCGAGGACCAGGGTTGGGAAACACTGGATTAGATGTAGAACTAGTGAAAATACATGGGTTAGATGTAGAAAAGGTCAACATACGTGGATTAGATATAGTACTATTGAACATACGTGGGTTAGATGTAGAACTAGTGAAGATACATGGGTTAGATGTAGAATGAGTGAACATAGAAAAGGTAGATGTAGTACTATTGAACATACATAGATAGATGTAGAACTAGTGAACATACTTGTATCAGTTGTGGTACTACAGAACATGGGTTAGATGTAGCACTAGTGAACATAGATGGGTTAGATGTAGCACTAATGAACATACAGTACATGGGTTAGATGTAGTACAATGAAATGTTTGAAAATACTTTTTGAACACCAAATTCAATTTTTATACAGAAAACAATTACAGTACATCTGAAACAAATGATTATAACAAGATATTCGAGAGAAAAAGCATGTTATTTTGCCTCATTCAAATCATCATCTTGAAGTTTGCATCATAACTTCTCCTCAGCTGCCGGTTCACCTGCCGATCTTCCACCCACTTTTCTCCAGATTGTCGCTATGTTTCTCCATTTTCTGTTATCTCTCCTCTTATTTTCTTCTCTTTTCTTTTTTACTACTATTTATTGTTTTTCTTCTTCGTGACAGGGGTTTCTTTGGCCCGGGGAGTTAAGTTCAGCATTTAAAGATATCTGGCGCCATCTAACGTTGTGAATGGGTGTAATGTCTAGACCCCGAATGGAGGACCCCCACTGTTTCAGTCTTATTTCAATGCAAAAAACACCCTCTTATATTCGGGCCAATACGGTACATGTGTCAGGGTTTGACACTTCCCCCCCCAGTTTTTTGACTTTCAGTTTCTGTCTTGCCCCGCCTGTGTCCCATCTGCCCTGATTGTGTCTGCACCTGTGTCTCGTCATGTCTCGTTATCCCTTCAGTATATCTTGTCTTGTCATTCCTTGGTTCCCGGTCGGTCCGTACTGGTTCTTCCCTCCATGTCTCCTCGTCGGTTTTCCCTGTTCCTGGTTTTTGTTTATCCTGCTCTGCAGCGCCTTGTGTTTTGCCTTTTTTGGATTAAATCCTTTTGTTTTTGAGAACTCCTGCCTCTGGCCTCCCTCTCTCTCCTGCACTTGGGTCCTGAGAAAACCACACCTTAACAACATGGGTTAGATGTAACACTAGTAAACATCCATGGGTTAGATGTAGTAATAATAATTATAATAACATCCATACATTTATAATGCACTTAATATTTAGTCATCTCAAAGTGCTACACAGCAGAAAACGACCTCCACTGCCAATCCAGGAAGCAGGAACACACGGAGACACACGTCAAGCACTGGAAATCTGCAACAAGGTCATGTTTAAAAGCCTCTGCAATCTGTGGGGCCCTCAGATCGTGGGAAGGGCGTTCCACAGCCTCGAAACTGCAGAGGAAAAGGCCCGATCGCCTATAGTGCGGAACTTGGTTCTGGGGACTTGGAGGGTGTTTTTGGATGCAGAAGGGAGCTTGAACGAGGAGGTCTGGAGGGTGAGTAGTTCCTTTAGGTATTGGGGGGAATGTCCGTGAACGCACTGATGAGTGAGGAGGGAGAGCTTATACTCAATTCGGACTGGGATAGGGAGCCAGTGTAGTGATTTCAGAGCGGGGGGGGTGTGGTCGTATTTGCGGACTCTTAAAGGAGCATGAGGCAGGATTAAGGCAGGATTTATGAAAAAAAATTTGTATACGTTTTAAGTTTTCTAGTAATAATGTCAGATGAAGCGTTCCAAATCAAAAAGAATGAGCCCTCTAGTGTATCTCTCCGTTGCCTTGAACAGGCTGTGTGCTGCAAAATGTGCTGCAATTGTGGGGCTGAATTTCCCGCGCTGTCCTGTGGATGTGACGTCACATGACGCTGCATGCGCGTTCTCCCCGTTGTCCCGCGCCGGCTTCGCTGTTGGCTGCAGTACCCCCGGCGGCCGTCGTGGCGAAGGTGGCGCTAGAGAGTCTCATTTCTTAAAAGGAGCCTCATGCTCCTTTAAGCCTGAGTTATGGTTCTGCGTCAAATCGACGCCGTGCACACGCCGTCACCGTGACGCCGTCGTGAACCCTTCGGACTTCTCCGTCATTCCATTTCTCCGCGGTGCAGTACCCCCCGCGACCGCTAATTTGCGATCTTTTCCTGAATGGTTTATCTGACTTTTTCCAGTCACAGTGGACAACTATTGGCAAAAAACCAAAACAAAAAAAATCACACATACACGAAGAAAAAGAGCGCAGAAAGTTCACGACTGCTTCAAACCGTAAACCGGAAATGCGTTGCTTCCAAGCAATCACAGCCCTCTCGTCTGCGTTGGTCTGCGTCGCCTCGACGCGTAGTTACAATTTACGGGAGGTGACGTCAGCGACGGCGTCAGTGACGGCGTGTGGTCTGCGTCGACGCTTACCACACGCCGTAGGCACGGCGTCGTTTTGACGCAGAACCATAACTCAAGCTTTAACAGGATCCTGCCAGCCAGTGGTGGCTGGTGCCAAAAGATTTTGGGGGGGCGCAATTTACCTTGGCATACAATGGGGTGTAACAGTACACAGAAGTAACAGTTAGGAACAAGCTTGGTTCAATGGGCAAAAAAGAAAGGTAGAAAATAATATTGTGGTCCTTTCATTTGAAAATTTTAAACATCCAACAATGGCTTATTGGCCATACGTTTTAGTGAAGCAGTTCAGTTTCACTTCACCCGAGTGTCCAAGACATGTGGCCGAAGGTCAGATGAAACGACAACAAAGTCGATCATTGACCTCCGGCCTAGGGTGTCCTGGTGCCACGTGCACTGATGGACACCCTTATGTTTGAACATGGTGTTCGTTATGGACAAACTGTGACTAGCACAGAAGTTCAACAACAAAACACCGTTTGGGTTCAGATCGGGGAGGCCGTTCCTCCCAATCACGCCTCTCCAGGTATCACTGTCATTGCCCACGTTGAAGTCCCCCAGTAGAACAATGGAGTCCCCAGTTGGAGCACTATCCAGTACTCCTCCCAGGGACTCCAAGAAGGCCGGGTACTCCGTACTGCTGTTCGGCCCGTAGACACAAACAACAGTGAGAGACCTTTCCCCGACCCCGAAGGCGCAGGGAAGCGACCCTCTCGTTCACCGGGGTGAACTCCAACACATGGAGACTGAGCTTGGGGGCTATAACCAAGCCCACACCAGCCCGCCGCCTCTCACCCTGGGCAACTCCAGAGTAGTGGAGGGTCCAGCCCCCTTCAAGGAGCTGGGTTCCAGAGCCCAAGCTATGTGTGGAGGTGAGCCCAACTATCTCTAGCCGGTTTCTCTCAACCTCACGCACAAGCTCCGGCTCCTTCCCCCCCAGCGAGGTGACATTCCATGTCCCCACTGTGAGGGTTTTAGTCCAGGGATTGGGTTGTCGGGGCACCCCGCCACGACTGCTACCCAGCCCACAATGCACCGGCCTGCCATGGTCCTTCCTGCGGGTGGTGGGCCTACAGGAAGGCGGGCCCACGTCGCTGTTTTGGGCTGAGCCCGGCCGGGTCCCACGGGCAAAGACCCGGCCACCAGGTGGTCGCCAGCGAGCCCCAACCCCAGGCCTGGCTCCAGGGCGGGGCCCCTAATCTCGACATTTCAACTTTTTTCTCAAAATTTTGACCTTTTTCTCGAAATCTTGACTTTTTTCTCGACATTTCCACTTTTTTCTCAACATTTCGACTTTTTTCTCGAGATTATACTTCAACATTAATCTTGACATTTTGACTTTTTTCTCAACCTTTCCACCTTTTTCTCGAAATTTTGATTTTTTTCTCGACATTTCCACTTTTTTCTCAACATTTTGACTTTTTTCTCGAGATTGTACTTCAACACTAATCTTGACATTTCGACTTTTTTCTCGACATTTCGACTTTTTTCTCGACATTTCGACTTTTTTCTCGAGATTGTACTTCAACATTAAAGGAGCCGTCTGTAAGAAATGTCCAAAACTGGTACTGCAGTCACTTTCAAAATATTGTTGAGCGGCGTGCCGTGTACCCTCCCCCTCCTCCCCCCGACCAGAGGTTGCCAGGGAGGCTGCAGAATGCAGCAGGAACGTAAGCTGCCATGGCTGCGATAATTAGAGCCGAGCTGGCAACCCGGATGCCGAAACAATACTGACTTGGTGATTAGGAGATAGGTGGAGGGTGGAGCTTCAGAAACAATACTGACTTGGTGATTGGGAGATAGGTGGAGGGTGGAGCTTCAGAAACAATACTGACTTGGTGATTGGGAGATAGGTGGAGGGTGGAGCTTCAGAAACAATACTGACTTGGTGATTGGGAGATAGGTGGAGGGTGGAGCTTCAGAAACAATACTGACTTGGTGATTGGGAGATAGGTGGAGGGTGGAGCTTCAGGCCAAAACAAAAAATGACAACATAAACATCAGTTGAGGGCTGCAACTCCTCTTTTTAAACTGGAATATCCTGGCTTGAGTGCTGTTGTCAGTGACATAAGTATTTGAAATGAACATGTTTTTTAAATGTCTGTTGACATATCGGGGTCATTTTATGATTCGTTTTATTATTGCTCTTACATACAGCTCCTTTAATCTTGACATTTCCACTTTTTTCTCAACATTTCCACTTTTTTCTCGAGATTTTACTTCAACATTAATCTTGACATTTCGACTTTTTTCTCGACATTTCGCCTTTCGCCATTTGCCTTCATTCTAAGGCTTATACAAGACTTCATTTTTTGCGGCTCCAGACATATTTGTTTTTTGTGTTTTTGGTCCAATATGGCTCTTTCAACATGTTGGGTTGCCGACCCCTGATCTATACCTAAGCATTCTCAGAGTATCTGGATCTCACCCTCTCCAAGAGGCTCATGTCCTGGAACTCGGGGCTGGTGTTGGCCAGGCGCTGCAGGGTGTGGCTCAGGTCGTAGTCCGTCGAAAAGTAGAAGGCATCAGTATGAAGAACGTTGTTGATCATGGAAAGGAAGGTCTTGTTGTCTTGCATCTGAAACAAACACATCCCATAACATGAGAACATTTACTGAAGAAAGTTGGAGGTGTGGGAGCAGCAGTGGAGGTAAAACAAATGCCAATCATATGACTGCCTGCTTATGGCCAATATGGAACCATGAATCATAGCCGTTTCTCAATTATAGGGAAAAAAGAGAGACTCCAGACCACTACGGTCTGGATCCAGACCTGTACTCCCACGTCAGGGGATTTTATATAAAGCCCTTCCTCCTCCACTATAGTTACAGTTCAGGTAAAACCCTGTTACTTTACTCACTTTACACACACACAGTTACACAGACATACACACCTGCTCACTCACTTACATACTCACCCCACAGTTTCAGGGTCAGATAATCGCAGTAGCCTAGTCTGGATTCAGTCTCAGGGACCTGAAATGGTTGCTGTTTGTGTCTCTGCCTGTTCTTGTGTCTGTTTGTTTGTTTGTTGTTTGTTTGTTTGTTTGTTTTCACTCTTGCAGATTTCAAAGGCTTGTGTGCCTGTTGTGTGTTTCCCTGTGTTTCTCTCATTTCAGACTACCAGCGGATTCCATTTTTTATTTTTCTTCTTCATTCTACCGCTATTTATTATTTTTCTTCTTCGTGACAGGGGTTGGCTTTGGCCTGAAGAGTTAAGTTCAGTATTGGCTTTAAAGATATCTGGCGCCCTCTAGCGTTGTGAATGGGTGTAATGACGACCCCCACTTTTTCAGTCTTATTTCAATGAAAAAAACACAGTCTTATAAAACACTGTCTCAGACCAATACTGTGTGTGTGTGCGTGCGTGCGTGCGTGCGTGCGTGCGTGCGTGCGTGCGTGCGTGCGTGCGTGCGTGCGTGCGTGCGTGCGTGCGTGCGTGCGTGCGTGCGTGCGTGCGTGCGTGCGTGCGTGCGTGCGTCCGTGCGTCCGTGTGTGTATATATATCTATGTGGCCGTGTGTATGTATGTGTGTGGCTATGTGTATGTATGTTAAACACGCATTTTTATAAGCTCTAGAATTGACTACTGCAATGCTTTGTATGTTGGCGTCTCCAAGTCTTCTCTTAGCCGTCTTCAGCTTGTTCAGAATGCCGCTGCACGCTTTTTAACTAGTACTCGACGTCGCGAACACATCACTCCGGTTTTATTTGCTCTTCCATGGCTTCCTGTTTCTTTTAGAATTGATTTTAAAATTTTAATCTTTGTTTTTAAAGCCCTCAATGGGCTTGCCCCTCTTTATTTATGTGAACAAGTGCGAGTTCAGAACTCCACTAGAGGCCTACGGTCCTCAACTCAGCTCCTGCTGGAAGTCCCCAGAACAAGGACTAAACTCTGGGGTGATCGGGCCTTCTCAGTAGCTGGACCCAGGCTCTGGAATAAGCTGCCCCCAGAAATGCGCACCATCACTGACTTTGGGGTTTTTAAATCCAGACTGAAAACCTGGTTATTTAGACTGGCTTTTAATACATAGTATTGATGTGAAATATTCTTAATTTAATTTTAATGGTTTTATTATGTTGTTTTTAAATTGTTTTGTTTTAATGTGGATTTTAATGGAAAGCACTTTGGTCACCCTGTGTGTTGTAAAGGGCTTTATAAATAAAGATTGATTGATTGATTGATTTATCATCCAGCGATATTAGCGGGATCCAATCCAAAAGCGCCTACAGACGTCCTGTTCCACTTATTCATGTCCAGGACCACTTTTGCATAATTTACTTCTTCAAACAACGGCACCATTCCTACATTGGCACTGTTTGGTTTGCAAAAGTCTACATCTGCTTTAGTAAACTGTTGGGAGTGGAGTGACCACACATAACCGGCCAGCAATACAAGCAGTTCCTCCACTGACTACTAGGGTCTGGATCCAGACCGCGGCAAGTCTGGTACGTAGAACTCAGAACAGCTCCTGTCAGACTCCAAACAAAAAAGAGACACAATGTATAGAGGGAATGCACATGACGTTACAGATGCGACTTCATAGCGGGTTACGCCCACTGAGTGTCAGAAAGACTGAGTGTCAGAAAGACTGAGTGTCAGAAAGAATGAGTGACAGAAAGACTGAGTGGCAGAAAGACTGAGTGGCAGAAAGACTTTCAGTTTGAGCAACTGGAAAACATCTGAAATGGGAAAGAGCTGTTGTGCAATCGACTGTAATCATAGATTTAGCAAGAAATTGGAGTTATCGTTTTACAGACTGCTGAAAAATAAGCTTAAAGGTATTGTGACATGAAAAACAAATTTTTCTTGATTTTTTGTGTTTTGTTGGGTGTCTTGACATCAATTACACCCAAAAAACAACGAACTTTTAACATTCAGTGTATTGTGTGCTTTCTGGGATTTTCCGCATAACTATGCAAAAACGGCGCATCTGGTTTGGTGGCGGGCTGTGACGTCACGACCCGCTAAATCACCGCCCCCCTCCACCCAGCTCCCTGCCTCCTCTCCAGCGCACCATAAAGGCTGATTTATGGTTCTGCGTTACACCTACGCGTAGGGTTACGCGGCGACGCGCACCGTACGCTGAACCCTACGGCGTAGGCTCTGCGTCGATTTAACGCGGAACCATAAATCAGGCTTAACACGGAGCTGTTTAGAGCCTCTTCTGTTCTAATCACCGGGAGGAGAACTGCTAAGAAGACCCGCGGCCACTGACTGGACTTAAGATAAGGGGACACTGCTGCTTGCATGCCTTTATTTTTGTGATTGTTTGCGGTGGACTACTTCGCCGTGTTGCTTTTCCGTGCATGCTTCGCCTGTCGCTCGGCTGTAGTCGCCCTGTCTGGGCTGTGTGTGTGGGTGTTTGTGGTTCGGTGTGCGCGCGTGTGTGTGGAGACGGCAGAAGCGTGTAGCAGTTGGGAGGAGGAGGTTTGGAGGAGGAACGGGGCAATGATTGACAGGAAAGGGGGAGAAGGACGCGTTTTTCACGGCGCAAAAAAACACCGTCATAAAAAGCCAGGAATGGAGTACTGGAGTGAAATTTTTCTTGTTACACCCTTTTAGACACATTTGAGGGATGTTGGCCAAGACTTTTAATGGTGTTAAAAGCATCGCAAAAGCACCGAAACGTGGATTTGTGGTTCCCATTTTGTATCAGTTAATGTTGGATTTTTGGGTAGCTAACGTTAAACGGTCAAATCATAAAGTTCAGTGTCCTCATCAATTTAATTTCACCAACAAATCCTGCCTTGAAGTCGGACCAAGCATCAAGACTTTTGTAAGCCTTCAAGCTTTGCTTCGTGTATTTCCCCGGTGTAGAAATTAAGTACATATAAATATCAGGAAACTGGATTCGTGGTCAAATATTAATGTCCATGGACCACTGGTTCTTGGTAACTGTACCAAATATTAATGTCCATGGACCACTGGTTCTTGGTAACTGTACCAAATATTAATGTCCATGGACCACTGGTTCTTGGTAACTGTACCAAATATTAATGTCCATGGACCACTGGTTCTTGGTAACTGTACCAAATATTAATGTCCATGGACCACTGGTTCTTGGTAACTGTACCAAATATTAATGTCCATGGACCACTGGTTCTTGGTAACTGTACCAAATATTAATGTCCATGGACCACTGGTTCTTGGTAACTGTACCAAATATTAATGTCCATGCCACTCAGTGAGAGTAAGGGGAGTAAGTGGGGAAGTGACGTCAATGCAGACCCTCTATTCCATCACTGGTATAAAAGTTTTAAATTGCTTGAAAAACCAAAAACCAATACCAAAAAAGACTATGGACAAATGCATAAAAATATTTAGCTAGTATTGTGTGTTAAATCTGAAATATTAAATGAAACTTGAGGAGACTGTTTAAGCCTTAAATAAGGACCAACCTGGTTGTCATTGAGGTGCAGGACTGTTTTCTTATAAGAGATGACTTTGAAGTCCAGAGCCTTCCAAACAGCGTGACCCAGCAGATCTCCCACCTTGGTCTTCCTGGTGATGACTACCAGGTACATGCCTGAGACAAAGGGCTGGACATGAGTCTACAGCAGACAACAACTCATATTTACAGCATATGTGTGGCGTTAAGAGGCTGAAATGACCTGCTACCAAATGAAGAGTTCCCATAAGTCCACATATCGGTGTGGCCTCGGCAAAAACAGGGACGTCCCTCTTCGCTGAAGAGCAGAACAGGAACACAATCGTGGTTAATGATACAAACATTTAATCTGGATTAGTGTCATGCTCAATCTGTTTTACATCTTTAACACATGTACTTTTCTGACTAACTGATGACATTTTTAATAGATGAAGTTATGTCTCTAAGCTGTTTTCCTTTACACGTTACAGATTTTACAGACATTTGACTCCTGAATTCGCCGGCTCTCAGTGACGTTCATGGTTTACTCACTGACTCGCTGGTCCTTCTAACTGTGATGTCATGAACTTTAACCTTCAAGATGTTTTTTTGTTCTTCATCAAGAGTGATCTTGAATCAAAAAACTAATTCTGAATTCACTCTTGATACTCAAACTCAGAGAAATCTTCTGCACAAGATCTTCAGAGATTAACTTTAGAGTTGAAACTTTGCATCTTTGTCTTCTTTCTGAGCTGCTGTGAATGAGTAATCCAGCCACTTTCAAAAAACTGCTTTGCACTCATTTGTCTAGATACATGTGAACATCCTGTGTGTTTCTGTGGCTGTATCTTCATTTCTTTTTAAAGGTATAGTCTGTAATCGTATTCAAAAACAGAACCAATCAGATGCCTTAATTTTAAGTCCCGCCCACACCCCCCTCCGTCCCATGCGCGCACTCATCTCTCTGCTTCCAGCCCCCGTGTCCACTTCCCACGGGTCCTCGTCGGCTCAGAGTGTCCCAGTGTAACCCGCCCCAACCGCGGCCTGACATCGGAGGGCCCCCGCCTCTCCCGGCTTCACCGCCGGCTCGCGGTCGGGTGGTCACATCGAATGTAACAGCTCGCCCTGCTAAAAAAGCTAAAAAAAGAAAGCCAAAGTGCGATTCTGCGGCGCAGGTTGTCCGCTACTGGGGGTCTTCCACGGAGGCGTCTCCATCCTGGCGAGGGCGGAGAGCGTCGGTGCGGGTAGCGGTGCGGGTAGCGGTGCGGGTAGCGGTGCGGGTAGCGGTGCGGGTAGCGGTGCGGGTAGCGGTGCGGGTAGCGGTGCGCTGCGGTGGCGTGCAGGTTCTGGAGGCACGGCTACGCCCTACGGCGTAGCCTACGGCGTAGCCTACGGCGTAGGGTGCGGCGTAGGGTGCGGCGTAGGGTGCGGCGTAGGGTGCGGCGTAGGGTGCGGCGTAGGGTGCGGCGTAGGGTGCGGCGTAGGGTGCGGCGTAGGGTGCGGCGTAGGGTACGGCGTACGGTACGGCGTAGGGTACGGTGTAGGGTACGGTGTAGCCTACAGCGTAGGGTGCGGCGTAGGGTGCGGCGTAGGGTGCGGCGTAGGGTGCGGCGTAGGGTGCGGCGTAGGGTGCGGCGTCTGGTACGGCGTACGGTACGGCGTACGGTACGGCGTACGGTACGGCGTACGGTACGGCGTAGGGTACGGCGTAGGGTACGGCGTAGGGTACGGCGTAAGGTACGGCGTAGGGTACGGCGTAGCCTACGGCGTAGGGTACGGCGTAGCCTACGGCGTAGGGTACGCGGCGACGCGCACCATTCTGCGTTGGTGTAACGTGGAACCATAAATCAGCTTCAGTGTGCGCTCTGTGTGCTGTTCTGAACTTCTCTGTTGTGCTCATTTTGCTGGGACGTCGGGTCCCTCCGCCGAGACACAACTTTTGCGGTATTCGTTCATTGTTGTGTCTAAAAATGATGCGCAGTGCCCACCCAATCAGAAACGGTACAGATATTCTGTGATATTTTTTTATATATATAAAAAAATAAAATTATAAAAAAATAAAGGATCCCCATAACTTTGATTGGGTGGGCAGGACGCACGTTCGGGTGGGCAAAGCCCACCCCTGCCCCCCCCCTAAAACCGGCCTCGCTTACAGGTGAATGAGACATGGGGTAGTTTTGTTGAAAATGTGCTGTCCAAAATGTCCTGGAAAACTCGACTCCTGCAAATGCGCGTTCCCCAAAGTTTGTGGGGGCTTTGGACGGAGCGCTGACGGGAGGGGGAGGAGGGGGCGGGGCTTAGAGGAGGTGCCACTTTCAAATCTTGCTAGCTCTTCAACATCACGGACTATACCTTTAATGTTCATTCGATGAGTCTATTCCAAACTAATTTCAAATACTGCGTGATAGTGTAGAGACTGAAATATGCAGATGATGTGCCATTTTCTCTGTGAATCAGAGCTCACCGGCCAGAAACATCTCAGTAGACACCCTGTCAATCACCAGCACGTCCTCAGATCCATCATCACAGGCCTCAACGTACAACTTTTCAGGAGTGGTACTCCTGGAACAACAGAGGAAGACGGGTTCATCACGGCACCAGCAGGAAGTAAACACTAACAACAAACCACAGAAACAAGGAAAATTGGACCCAAATTGGACCCACCGGCTCTAACCGGGTTAGAAGCTGGGTACAGTCAGGTTGGAACTGGGTTAGAACCTGGGGTAAATCAGGCTAGAACCAGGTTAAAAAGCTCGGTTGGAGCCGCTCGGTGGTGCACTGGGTTAAGCAGCAGCTCATATACTGAGACTACAGTCTTCCTGCAGGTTGCAGGTTTGAATCCCGGCCTGCACCTTTGCTGCATGTCATCCCCATTCTCTCTCTCTACCCACTTCTGGTCTGCAACTTCAATAAAGGGCCACTAGAGCCACAAAAAAATCTTTAAACAAAAAAAAAAAACGGGTTCAGTCAGGTTAGAACCGGGTTAGAACCGTGTTAGAACCAGGTTAGAATCTGGGTTCAATGAGGCCAGAACCGGGTTAGAACCGGGTTAGAACCAGGATACTGGAGCTGAGCAGCTGCTTCAGGTCCAGCTCTGCTGTCGGTCCTCCACACCACGGACCCAGCGCGTTAGTGTGTCAGTGTTGCCATGGTTTCACGTAGACAGGCGTAACTCCATGACCTTATGAGCAGTAAGTAGTGAACGGCTGCGTGGATCAGAACCACGGAGCTGCAGAAGTTTCCACAAGTTTCCTGTCAGCCGAGACAAACTGGAGCTGCACACAGACCCCGGCGGGCCGACACTTCACCAACACGTCTGGGACATGCTGTCCCTCGGTGTTGTGCAGGACTTACAGGGTGAATGTGGGCCATGAACCCCCCATGCTGTCAGTCCTGTCAGCTGTTCTCTCTGCTCCAGCCGTCTGCTCCCCCAACAGGCGGCGCATGCGCAGACGCGGCCGCGGCGGCTGTCGCCCCCTGCCGTCCACTCTGCGCCAACGACAGGTTTTCTGCCAATTTCTGCTCCTATGTTCCCTGGGGGGAAGGAAGTGGTTTAGGGAGTAAAACACAGTAAAATTGAAGCTCTACAAAGGTAGAAAACCATTAAGGAGCATTTTTTGGCAAAGCAGCAGAAATGGGCAGAACACCGGGAACTGGCTCTACATGCACTGCAAACACTCAAAATCTTAACAAGAATATTTCTCTTATTTCTCGTTAAAATGTCTCATTTTTAGTCAAAATAAATCTCATTACACTTAAAACAAGGTTCATCACTGGAAAAAACAACAATATTTATCTGTTTCAAGTAGATTTTCACTTAAAATAAGTAGAAAAATCTGCCAGTGGAACAAGATTTTTTTTGCTTCTAATGAGAAGATTATTTTGTCTGTTTGAATGGTTGTGTTAAAAAAAGAAATCTGACGTTACTTGAGTAGTTTTTTCACCCAGTACTTTTTAACTTTTACTCAAGTCATTATTTGGATGACTACTTTTTACTTGTACTTGAGTCATATTATTCTGAAGTAACAGTACTTTTACTTGGGTACAATTTTTGGCTCCTCTACCAGCTCTGATTAGTGTCATGCTCAATCTGTTTTACATCTTTAACACATGTACTTTTCTGACTAACTGATGACATTTTTAATAGATGAAGTTATGTCTCTAAACTGTTTTCCTTTACACGTTACAGATTTTACAGACATTTGACTCCTGAATTCGCCGGCTCTCAGTGACGTTCATGGTTTACTTGAGTAAAATTTTTGGCTACTTTACCCACCTCTGACTATACTATACTATACTATAGTACTCAAGTTGTAAAAAAAAATCAGGGGGGATGGTGGATTTTATCATATGGGGACAGATAATTTGTGCTGATTACAAATAATATAATATATTACAAATAATAGCAGTGACCAAAACAGCTGCAGAAATACTGCAGGAATGACATAGCAGCAGTTAAATGCAGCCTTCTGTAAGCTTTAAATATCCACTGGGCTTACATCAAATACATCAAAACACAACAATAAAAAACACTTTTCTGAACTTATCAATATGACTCTGTCCTTCACAGGATAAGTAACATGGATCACTGCAAAAACTCTAAATCTTAACAAGAATATTTGTCTTATTTCTAGTTAAAATGTCTCATTTTAGTAAAAAAAATCTCATTACACTTAAAACAAGACTCATCACTGGAAAAAACAAAAATTTTCACCTGTTTCAAGTAGATTTTCACTTGAAATAAGTAGAAAAATCTGCCAGTGGAACAAGATTTTTTTGCTTGTAATAAGAAGATAAATCTTGTCCCACTGGCAGATTTTTCTACTTATTTCAAGTGAAAATGTACTTGAAACAGGTGAAAATTGTCAAATAAGTTATTTTTCTGGAGTTATTTTTCTGGTGATGACTCTAAATGTTGAAATAGCAGTAAAACCACATTCATTGATGAAATGACATAAGGGATGGAAAGGGGGGGGGTGGCAGTTTTACAGGGGGGATGATTTGGACCGTTTTTATTTCAGGGGGGGATGATTTGGACCGTTTTCATTTCAGGGGGGATGCCATCCTCCCTCATCCCCCTTCAACTCGAGTACTGACTATACTATACTATACTATACTATACTATACTATACTATACTATACTAGCCTATACTATACCAGACATCTCCTCTTCCACAAAAGATGTGCTCTTCCTGTTAGAGTTCTCATAAATTACGACTTTATTCACGCAACATTATGACTTTATTCTCGTAATTTTACGACTTTATTCTCATATTATTATGACTTTATTCTCGTAATTTCCATTCTCGTAATTTTTTTTTTTGTCTGAAAGACAGGAGCAGGAGCAGTTCCCCCCCGGACCAGCAGGCGGCGCTGCTGCTGCTATTGCTGCTGCTGCTGCTGCGGCAACGCAACTTCCCGTTCCCAGCAGCAGCAGCAGAAGAAGAAGAAGAAGAAGAAGAAGACCGCGGCGACGCACTGATACAAGATCGGCGAACAAGTAAGTTTATTTCCCCGAGTTTGTGCTTGGTGGTGCGTGTTAAAGCTGCTTGTGTCGGTGCTCCGGTGCATGAACATGAGAGGTTCAGGTGGAGAATCCAGCTGGAGCTGCAGCTGCAGCTGGAACCGAGAAACACAGAGAGAAACACACGCTGAGAGAGACACAGCCAAGCTGGTTCCTGAGGTTTATGTACGATTACTGGTGCTGCTCCAGCACTAATACACTAATATCACTATCACTGATGTACTAATATCACTCTCCAGCACTGATATACTAATACACTAATAATAATAACTAATAACTCACTAATACAGCAACAGATGGTTAAAAAAACAAACTAAATAACAACACATGGAACTGTATCGGCGACAAACGTGATGGCACTAAACACCAGAACCAGTCAGGACTAGAACACTGCAAAAACTCCAAATCTTAACAAGAATATTTGTCTTATTTCTAGTTAAAATGTCTCATTTTTAGTCAAATAATCTCATTACACTTAAAACAAGAGTCATTACCAGAAAAATAACTTATTTGACAATTTTCACCTGTTTCAAGTAGATTTTCACTTGAAATAAGTAGAAAAAGTAAGTAGAGTGAAGATTTATCTTGTCATTACAAGCAAAAAAAATGTGTTTCATTGGCAGATTTTTTTCTACTTTAAGTGAAAATTTACTTGAAACACGTGAAAATTGTCAAATCTCAAGTTGTTTTTCTGGTGATGACTCTTGTTTTAAGTGTAATTAGAGTTTTTGACTAAAAATGAGACATTTTAACTAGAAATAAGACAAATATTCTTGTTAAGATTTTGAGTTTTTGCAGTGATCCAGTCAGAACCAGAACCACTCAGAACTAGAAGAACCACATAGGACTTAAATCGTAGATGGTAAATCGGATATTACAATGGTCATAGATGGTAAATCAGTTTGTGGTAGATACTACAATGTCTTTCTCCAAATGTTGTCGGCTCTGATGCAGAGTTTCCCCTGGTCCTCATGTTTAGAGGGAATGAGCATGACGTCACAGATATAACTTCACAGCGGGTTACACCACTGAGTGTCAGAAAGACTGAGGGCCAATCCCAATGTTCTCAATACCTCTAGCCCTCACCCACTACCACTAGGTCCTTGTAATGTTCCCTAGGGATTGGGACACCACTTGCTCCGTCACTGCGTGGTTTACGTTCGGGTACGTAAGCGACTGCGTAGTTACGTTTGCACAAATGTCACACCATATCAGGAAGCCCAGAGATAAAAGCTGTTTTAATTTCAGCTGTAGCGCTGTTAATATGCCACTTTATTAAGTTTTAATATTTTTTCAGGCGTAAAAGTAACCGTTAAGATCCCCAACCTGGGCCCAGTTTATCCAAATAACGCCTGTTAAGAAATTTGCTCCGATGTTTTCGGAGATGAGAAGAGCTGATTTATGGTTCCGCATTAAATCGACGCAGAGTCTAGGGCGTAGGGTACGGCGTACGGTGTGCGTCGCCGCGTAACCTACGCCGTAGACTCTGCGTTGGTGTAATGCGGAACCATAAATCAGCCTTTTTTCTGGCGACATCTGAAGATAAAACGCAACAACGAGCAAGCGAGAGATTATGTACATTCACTGAGTGAATATTATGAAAGTAAAATATATATTTCTCGCTTGAAATGTAATCAAAACGCATTTTTATGCAGAAACTAACTCAAAATATTGATATTATTCACTAAAAATGAGAAATGTCCGCCATGTTTTTTTGTTTGATTCAGTCTGTAAATGATGGCGTAAAGCATTCTGGGAAATTTTCTCTAGCCCTCGGTCGGTGAGTCAGTATCTGAAATCCCTCACTGTGAAGGGCTAGATTGATACACACTAGCCCTCGTTATGTCCACTAGCCCTACATGCAAAGAGGAATTGGGACACCACTACCATCACGGGAACGCACACAATTTAGGGGTAGGACTGAAAAGTAGGACTAGGGGGGATTGGGACTGGCCCTAACTCCCCCTGATAGACATGGCGGTCTCATTAACAGCCTTCCACAGACCTTGATGACCTGCTGATGACGACCGTTATTAAAATCTGGTGCGTTGAGGCAGGGAAACATGTCAAACCTGCGGGACAGTCGTACTGGAGGACCAGGGCCGGGGAAACGCTGCTCCAGCGTCTTCATGTTGTTTATTACCGTCTGGTCACAGCTATTACGCTTTGGTTCAGGCTCCATGGGCTTCAGCTCTGCTGCTCTGAAAACTGTTGAGGTGTTTTGTGGTTTTGATGACTGTTTTTCTTGCAGCATGGCGGTGAAGTCAGGAGACGAGCGTCTCAAGGAGATGGAGGCTGAGATGGCTCTGTAAGTACAACCCATATCAGTGATGACAAGCTCATTTTTACCTCCCACTATGGGGCTGGGTGGTTCAGGGAGCATGAGGCCTCATGTTCACACACAGAGGGTTTGTTTCTGTTCTGAAATGTTTGTTTCTTTAGTTTTGAGCAGGAGGTTCTTGGCGGCCCAATAACGGTATCGGGAAGTCCTCCCATCATGGACCCGGCCCCCGTAGCTTTGGCAATCCCGATCCGAGCAATCATCGGAACCAACACCTACAGACAGGTAGGTAGATCGCAGACTAGGGCTGAACGATTTTTGAAAATAATCTAATTGCAATTTTTTTCCTCAATATTGCGATTGCGATTTAATATGCGATTATTTTTTTCAAGGTCCTGTTCTCATGTATTTTTCAACTACACAAGCAATAAATCAGTCTGTTTTATAATAAACAATGCTAGATGTATTTAAAGCACAGATTACAACAATAAAGAAAACAAATCTGTGCCTTTACCTCTTAAACACGTCTACACATGGGTCGTTCTCTCTGAACCCAATCGCACGACACCAAACCGGGTTAAACTTTAGACAAAACGAGGCGTAGTTTAATAGAAAAACAGAGAAAAACTCCCATAGGGAACAAAAAACCTTCCTCGCAGGCAGTACTCAAGTTATAAAAAAAAATAAATCAGGGGGGATGGTGGATTTGATCATATGGGGACAGATAATTTGTGCTGATTCCAAATAATATAATATATTACAAATAATAGCAGTGACCAAAACACCTGCAGAAATACTGCAGGAATGACATAGCAGCAGTTAAATGCAGCCTTCTGTAAGCTTTAAATATCCACTGGGCTTACATCAAATACATCAAAACACAACAATAAAAAACACTTTTCTGAACTTATCAATATGACTCTGTCCTTCACAGGATAAGTAAAATGGATAACTGCAAAAACTCACAATCTTAACAAGAATATTTGTCTTATTTCTAGTTAAAATGTCTCATTTTAGTAAAAAAAATCTAATTACACTTAAAACAAGACTCATCACTGGAAAAAACAAAAATTTTCACCTGTTTCAAGTAGATTTTCACTTGAAATAAGTAAAAAAAATCTGCCAGTGGAACATGATTTTTTTTGCTTGTAATGAGAAGATAAATCTTGTCCCACTGGTAGATTTTTCTACTTATTTCAAGTGAAAATTTACTTGAAACAGGTGAAAATTGTCAAATAAGTTATTTTTCTGGAGTTATTTTTCTGGTGATGACTCTAAATGTTGAAATAGCAGTAAAACCACATTCATTGATGAAATGACATAAGGGATGGAAAGGGGGGGGGTGGCAGTTTTACAGGGGGGATGATTTGGACTGTTTTTATTTCAGGGGGGGATGATTTGGACCGTTTTTATTTCATCCCCCCTCAACTCGAGTACTGCTCACAGGGAACTCAGAACTTCTTCATAAATAACTCAAAAATCACAGAGAGAAAAAAAACCACCAGCAAACTAACAAACAAACCAATAAAGCTCACAGAGTTAACAAAACGAACCAGCAATGAACAACTCGCAGCCGCTGTTTAACTTCTCCTGATGAGCTGACGGGCTGCAGGTGGTTTAAGCCTGATTTATGGTTCCGCGTTACACCAACGCAGAGCCTACGCCGTAAGGTACGCGGTACGCGCATCGTACGGCGCGCGTCGCCGCGTAACCTACGGCGTAAGCTCTGTGTCGATTTAACGCGGAACCATAATTCAGGCTTCACAGCGCGACTATCCGCCCGGCTCGTGCTCGGCGCCTCGCCGCGCGCAGCTCCTCGCCACGCCGACTCCGCGTTCATATATTTAATACATTTATAAAGCCCATATATTTAGAAAGCCCATATATTTATAAAGCCCTGCCTGGCCGAGCCCTAACACTGACGCCATGGTAGATAGGTTACACGCGGACACGCGGCACTGTTGACTTTTTTTCCCTGCCGGCAACGTGACCAGATCACGTGACCAGATCACGTGACCAGATCACGTGACCAGATCGCAGCCTTTGCGGTTAGAAAATCTCGTTTTATCACATCGCGATATTATCGCAAATGCAATTAATCGTTCAGCCCTAGCGCAGACGTGCAGAACATGCATTTTCCAGCTTTGGTTGTCCGTGTTCTCAGTTTCCTTCCTTTCCTTCTATGTGCTCAGGTCCAGCAGACGTTGGACGCTCGAGCAGCCAGTTTTGGTCCTCCTCCGGCATTCATGGGTCCAGGTAACAAACTCCCTCCTGTGCTGTTTACGTCTCCTTAAACACTGCTCCTCGCAAGTCAAAGTGTAGTATGATCATAATGTCGAAAGATTAGGGCTGGGGATCCATTCAAATGTCAAAAATCGATTCAATTTCGATTATCACGTTTTGATTTGTTCCGATTCGATTACGATATTGGTTTAGGTTAGTGTTATTAAAACTGTTTTTTGAGCTGTTGCATGATTGATATGACTGTAGTTTTGCAACATATTAATACTAGTATCATATTGAGATTTAACAGCAAGTATTGCAGCTAATGATGCTGTAAGGACCAATCAGCTCCCAGAATGCTGATAGGAAACATTTAGGAAACATCTTGTGAGGCAGAATTACCAAACAGATCCAGGGAGGAAACAGAGACGGATGAAATCAGTTTTATTTTTTCCCATTTATGAGAATTTGGTTTTTAGCATTTTATGCAAATGTAACCCCAAGACAGTATATAAAGCAAAGAAATATAGACAATTTATGAAATTATACGGTAACTGAAAACTTTAATGTTTTCATACCTTTAAACAAAAAAAGGCACTAGTTATGCTTGTGTTCAATAAAACATTCCTTTTTTGGGCACAAACAAAAAAAAATACCAAACGTTGTAATGTAATGATGAAAAAATCAAAAAAATCGATCTTTATACATACAAATGGATTTTTAGGAATTAATATGAGAATCGATTTAGAATCAGAAAATCCTCTTCAAGGCAAGTTTATTTGTACAGCACAATTCAACACAAGGTAATTCAAAGTGCTTTACATCAACATTAAAAGCAGCAAGAAACAATTAAACAGTAAATAACAAATAAAATGTATTAAAATGATAAGAAAAGAGGTAAAATAATAGAAAGCACAAGTTGTTAAAAAGTAAGGGCAGTAAAGTACAGCAGGTACATCTCATTCTTACAATGGCAAGAATTACGTTTCTATACGGTCAAATTTAGAATCAGAAAATCGATCTTTTCAACACAGGCCTAGGAAAGATGATGGTATCTTTCCATTAAATACATTAAAATGCAGGTTCCAGATGTTTCCACAGACGTTCAACAGGATGTAGATCAGGACGCTTCAGAACCGTCCACTGTTTGGTTCTGAGTCGTTCTGGGCTGGTTTTCCTTGTGAGAAATGAAGTTTGTTTTTTTTAAATAAAGGATTATTTGTATAAATATTAGTTTGTATTTACTTACTAAATTAAAATATGCAAGACTTGAATCCATCCATCCATCCATCCATCCATCCATCCATCCATCCATCCATCCATCCATCCATCCATCCATCCATCCATCCATCCATCCATCCATCCATCCATCCAGTTTTTAGAATGCACCTCAAAGTGTTAAAGTGTTTTTTCTTGAGTCATGAGGCCGAGACAGACCAGGCTCTGTGTTCCTGTTCCGTTCTTCACCAGTTTTCTTCCTTGTGTTCCCAGTTCCACCAGTCCGTCCTCCTCCGCCCCCCGTCATGAGACCAGCCTTCGTCCCCCACATCCTGCAGAGACCTGGTAGGATCACTGCTGCTTTACTGGGCTGTTACTAAGGCCCAATCCCAATTCTCCTTCACTCGCCCTTCTTTTCTCCACTCGCACTTCTTTTCTTCCCTAAGCCCTAAAAAAGAAGGGGGAGATTTTAGGGCACTTGAGATCTAGGGCACTTGGCCCAGGTGCCTGTCCCAATTCTCCCCCTACCCCTCGTTTTCATCCCTTCCCTGATCAGGAAGCTGAGAGCCAAAAGCTGTTTTAATTTCAGCTGTAGCGCTGGTAATATGGCACTTTATTAAGTTTTAATATTTTTTCAGGTATAATGGTAACCTTAAGATCCCCAACCGGGGCTCAGTTTATCCAAATAACGCCTGTTAAGAAATTTGACCCGATGTTTTCGGAGATGAGAAGAGCCGCCGGCCCCGGGGAGCAGCCTCAGCTCACAGCCCGAGAAGAGACGTTTCCGCCGGGTCAGGCTGCTGCGTCAGCCCCGGGAGAGAAACTCTCTCTGGGACGCAGCTCTGTTGAGAATCACGCCGGCTGAAATAAATCATTTAGGAATATGTTGGTTTAATAGATGAAATCTAACAGTTGTAGCTACGCCTGTTAAGAAATTTGCTCCGAAATTTAGAGATTTCTGTCTGCCGGGTCCGGAGCTTGGGTCCGCGTTAAATCGACGCAGAGCCTACGGCGTAGGTTGCGTAACCTCCGCCGTAGGCTCTGCGTTGGTGTAACGCGGAACCATAAATCCCTTTATTCTGGCGTGATCTTCCGCAACTTTATCTGAAAGTGTGTAAATTACCCAGATAACAGCTGGATTACTTTGTGGTTTCTGAAAACTATTATATCAGAAACATCCAAAAACAAATCTGACGAGTCACAGGATTATTTCTCTCTATTTCTCTGAGACCAGTCTGCCTGTTTGCCTTCGGTCGGCGAGTCAAATCGACGCAGAGCCTCTTTTTTTCATACCCCCTCGCTCGCCAAGTCAGCATCTGAAATCCCTCGATTTGAAGGGGCTATTCTCAGCCCCTAGCCCTCGTTATGCCCCCTCCCCCTAGGTGAAAAGAGGAATTGGGACACCACTACCTTCACGGGAACGCGCAAAATTTAGGGTTAGGGAAGAAAAGGAGGGCGAGGGGGAGTATTGGGACGCACCCTAAACACCTTCTCAGGGGAACATTACACTTCTGTCTGGTTCTGAATCCCACTCTGATGTCCAGTATGGACACAGGAAGATTGAGTCATAGTTTTAACTGCCCATCCTCAAACACAAGGTCAGAACCATGAGAGGTTATTTTGTAGGGGTGTAACGATACACTAATCTCACCATACGGTACGATACACCATATTGAGGTCACGATAACGATACGATATTATAGCAGTATTTTTTTAACAACCTTGAATGAGGAACATATGACTGGAAAAAATGGTCTTTTATTTGAAAGACACAAAATACAAAACAATACTGTACGATTGCCCTATTGTTCCAATTTGTAATGCTTTATAACTGTTTAAGTTTTAAAGAGAAAGCCAGGCCAACCATTTTCCACAAACTGAACTTAAAGTAAATAGTTCATGGAGAAAAAAGTCAAAATGTCGAGAAAAAAGTCGAAAGGAAAAAGGAAGAAAAAAAACAGGAAAAAAGAAGTGTCGAAATGTCGAGAAAAAAGTCAAAAAAGAAAAGGGAAAAAAAAGAGGAAAGATATAAAAAAAAAAATAAGAAAGTGTCAAAATGACGAGAAAAAAGTCGATAGGAAAAAGGAAGAAAAAAAGAAGGAAAAAATTGGGAAAAAAAGAGAAAAGAAGAAGAAAAGGGAAAAAAAGGTTAAACATTTTTGAAAAAGCTCCAGAAAGCCACTAGGGCGGCGCTAAAGGGTTGCCGACCCCTGGGCTAGATCAAATTGTGAAAGGGTGGTTTGCCCTATTGTTCCAGTTTGTAATGCTTTATAACTGTTTAAGTTTTAAAGAGAAAGCCAGGCCAACCATTTTCCACAAACTGAACTAAAAGTAAATGTCAGGTTTGCATTATGCATCTTCAAGTACAAATATTTTGCCACAAACTGTATAGTCAAAATGACTTGACTTTTTTCTTTTCCAGAAATTTAACTTAAATTAAATAATGTGTGTTTTCAGCTGGCCAGCGGATGCACATGATGCGTGGTCCTCCGATGGCTCCTCCAATGCCGCGGCCTCCCCCTCCTCCCCCCATGATGGTCCCTCCCCCCATGCAGGCTCAGATCCCTCAGGGTCCGTCCCAGCCCCACCCACACATGGCTGCTCCTCAGGTCAGGCCTCAAACTACCCAGGAAACCACTCACATTCTGAAATGTTGCTTTACTGAAGGGACAGACAGCAGTAATCGTTGCTTCTGTTGTTTCTGTTCTGCAATTGATGGATATATGAATCAACTTCTGACCCACCTTGCATCTGCTTCTGTATTTTTGTGCTCAGGTTGGTGATATGGTTTCCATGGTGTCGGGCCCGGCCCCGAGACCTGGACCCCAGCCCTCGTTCAAACCAACACCATCCATCATCCAGGCAGCTCCAACGGTTTACTCTGCTCCTCCTGCCACCATTGGACACAAAAAGGCAGACATTCGTGCTCAGAGACAAGCCAGAATGGTATTTACACTTTTAGCAGTGACGTGTATTTACGCTGGCCACATTCTGCTAATGTCCAGGTACATTTTAAAAGTTAGAAGGGTTTCTTGTGATTGCTTCAATTTTTCTGAGTGGTGGGGGGTACTGGCACATTACCAGCTATTGGCTTTATTTAGGAACTTTGTTTTATAGGAACCACTTTGGATGGGTCAGTACATGAACATCCATTCAGCCATTTTCTTTACACACCTATTTAGGAACAAAGGGGTCTGCCTGGAACAAGTGGAAGGCAGGAGTAAACCTGGACTGGTCACCAGTAG
Organism: Cololabis saira; assembly: GCF_033807715.1. Lineage (NCBI taxonomy): Eukaryota > Metazoa > Chordata > Actinopteri > Beloniformes > Belonidae > Cololabis > Cololabis saira. Next base: position 1,560,891 of record NC_084589.1, read on the forward strand.
TGATGCACCGATTGTTCGGTAACCGAAATTGTTCGGCCGAAAATGGCAAAACACTTTCGGTGTTCGGCGGAATAAGTGGGAAAAAAACCGAACAATTAATAACGGCGTTGTAATATAAATAGACTGGCCGCTCCGTAACTGTTGCGCACCACATAAATCGTTGGCCAACCAAAAACTAACCACATAACACTCCCGTAATGGTTGCGCACCACAGAAAGTGTTGGCCAACAAAAAACTAACCACATAAGAATTTTACCAACATTCACCAGCAGGTGGAACCAAAACAACATAAATCAATCTATTACAGGTGCGTTTAGATGACGAAATCAAACAGCGAAGAGCGTGGAGTGAAGTGGTGCGGACGTGCGGTGCAAACATGTCACAGTGTGGAAGTATTTTAGAGTGGCAAAGAATAATACAAGAATGGCTGTTTGCAATGATCTGCTCAAATATCTAGAGGGGGCACATCTGCAAAGTCTTTCAGCTACAAGTTTGATTTATCATTTGAAATGATAAAAAACCCTGAGCGCTTTAATGCATTTTTATTGTTTTAAGGCCTATGTTACAATGTTCAGTCAGTTAAGCCTAACGTAAGCTCAAAGATGGCCAAAAAATGTATTTTGCTAATTTATTTATTTTAAGTTATTGTTCTTTGCTGGTATAATGTCTGCTGGAATATTTAAGAAATGCTGGGAAATTAAAAAAATTTCAGTTTTTTATGTTCAACAAATGTTTTCTACCTTGTAATTTTGTAAAAGATATTTTTCTTTTAAAAGCATGCCTAAATCAAATTTATTTGATTTATACAATGGTGAAAAAATTGGCAAAATAAATGAAAAACTGCGAAGAACCATGTTCGGTATTGTTCGGTATTCGGCCAAGTGTTTATTATTATTTTCGGTTTCGGTTTCGGCCACAAATTTTCATTTCGGTGCATCACTAGTCACCAGTCCATCACAGGACCACATATAGAATAACCACACAAACTCTATGGACACTGGCCACGGTTACATGATGTTTTTTAATTCGGAATTCATTATTCCGAATTAAATAACTATTGGGGTCATTGCATACTGGGAGAGTCCTTGAGTGTGACTCTGTTTGAGCCTCATTCTTGTGATGTGTGTTCCAGGAAGAGCTGGCAGCGCGGGTTGCAGAGCAGCAGGCTGCAGTAGCAGCAGCCGGGCTGCTGGACAAGAAGGAGAGTGAGGACAGCAACGCCGTGATTGGTCCAAGCATGCCGGAGCCTGAGCTCCACCATGCTGAGGTAATGTCATGTACAAACTCTGGCAGAAGAGTTCAGACAATGGACAAGAAGGTGGATTGCTGGATATACCAAAATATAAAAATTAGGGATGCCCCGATACCATTTTTTCCACACCGAGCACGAGTATTTTGATTTGTGTACTTACCGATACGTGTGTGTGTGTCTAGCCTGTGGAAAGTGTAACAGAAGAAAAAAAGAAGGCCAAATCGGACAAGGTGAAGAAGTGCATCCGCACAGCAGCAGGGACCACCTGGGAGGATGCCAGTCTACTGGACTGGGAATCTGGTAAGAACCAGTACAGAACCACAGTTAAACCAGACTCAGTGCCATCAGCACTCCCATGTTAGCATCACTTCATTGGTTCCCGTTTACGCGTTGATTTTTTATTTTATTTATTTTTAATTTTTTTTTATTCTTGTTAATCCTCCCTTAAAACAGACTTTTTCACTTTGGCTTTTTACCTCATTTTTAGATATTGGTTTTATTTTTATTTTTGTTCAATACTTTTATGTTTGTAATATTTTTCTCTGAATCCATGTAGTAAGTAAGTAAAATGTATTTATATTGCACCTTTCACAGACAACGGAATGTCACAAGGTGCTTCACAAAGAATAAAACAACATCAATAATAACACAAATAAAACTACAAAAAAAGTAGAAATACGATAAAAATGATGTGAGCCTTTCTACTAGAACCAGTTTTGGACTTGCTGAAGACGAGATAGTTCTTTCTTGTTTAAGCAAGAAAACAAACTGTTGCAGTCGTCCAAACGAGAAGACAAAAAAGCAGGAATAATTAGCTCAAGATAATTTTGTGAAACAGCTGTTGTTAGTTTGGAGATATTCTTTAATTGGTAAAAACAGTTCCTTGTCAGCTGCTTGGAGTGGTGTTGTAATGACAAGTCTTTGTCATTACAACACCAAGATTTCTTAGGCCTGACACTCAAATCACCTCAAAACTGTCTGATAGCAGGTTTCTGTTCAGCACTTTGGTCAATGTTTTTGTTAAAGGTGCTTTAAAGGTGCACTGGTGACTCCAGCACTTCAGGAGCTCCAAAGCCCGTCACCAGTCAGTCTGGACTGAAGAAGCATGAAGTGTCTATTCTCCCTCAGATAAACCAGTGAGAGCCCGCGGTCGTGCTGGTCTCCGTTGTCACAATCCTGCTCTCTCTGTTGGTTTCAGATGATTTCCGTATCTTCTGTGGAGACCTGGGTAACGAGGTGAACGACGACATCCTGGCCCGAGCCTTCAGCAGATACCCGTCCTTCCTCAAGGCTAAGGTGGGTTTGAGTCTGTCAACGCTGCTTCCTGTAGCCCAGGGGTGTCCAAGGTCGGTCCTCGAGGGCCGCTGTCCTGCAGGTTTTAGATGTCTCCTTGCTTCAACACACCTGATTCTAATTAATGGTCGTCACTAGCTTGCCATCAAGGTCTGGACAACTCTGTTGGTGACACAGCTACTTTTATCACGGTGTGCTGAAGCGGGGAAACATCTAAAACCTGCAGCACACCGGCCCTCGAGGACTCGCTGCTGTAGCCTGTCTGATACCGTAGCTGGTAACTCCAACCACCACCGTAACCCTCCAACTTATCTCTTTGATTCACTGTGACCGGAAAAGTCAGATAAACCGTTCAGGAAAAGATCGCACCCCCTAGCGCTCTGGGGGGGTATTGCACCGCGGGGGAATGGTGTGACAGATAAGTCTGAAGGGTTCACGGTGGTGTCACGGTGACGGCGAAGGCTCTGCGCTGGTTTGACGCAGAACCATAATCCAGCCTTTAGTGTGATACTGAGTGTCATCTACAGTGTAGTCTAGTAGTTTTTGTACCATAACATACCTTTGATAATGTATGAATCATCACTCACACATAAAAAGATTATTTTATTTATTTTATTTTATTTTTTTCACTCTTGGGGGCCCCAAGCAGCCGCTTAGTTCTCTCATGCCTTGGGCGGCTCTGCCTGTCAGTGATGAGGATGTAAATGAGTGAAGATGAGGCCGGTGCACCCGAGTGCTGCTGAACTAACGGGGTCTGTCGTCCTCAGGTGGTCCGGGACAAACGGACAGGGAAGACCAAAGGCTACGGCTTCGTCAGCTTCAAAGACCCCAGCGACTACGTGAGAGCCATGAGGGAGATGAACGGTCCGTCCTCGCCCCCGCCGCTCTCACGTCTGCTGCTCTGACGCCCGTCTGTCCGCTAACGTCCGTGTGTCTGTGTGTGCAGGGAAGTACGTGGGCAGCCGTCCCATCAAGCTGAGGAAGAGCATGTGGAGGGACCGCAACATGGACGTGGTCCGCAAGAAGCAGAAGGAGAAGAAGAAGCTCGGCCTCAGATAGAGAGAGAGAGAGAGAGTGTGTGTGTGTGTGTCTGTCTGTGTGTGTGTGTCTGTCTGTCTGTCCGTGTGTGTCTGTCTGTGTGCGCGTGTGTTTATTAACCAGAACTTTAGATCATTTAACACATGAACAGGTGTTTTTTCTTCTTTAAATAAAACCAAGTGTTAATAGTTTTCATGTCTTTTTTTTGTGATCAAATGTTTTTATTTATCTTTCATGATTTTCTTATTATAAACTGTGGCATCCACAATGATGTCAAGCATTCCATGAAAATAATTAATAATGAATACGGTGATAAGGAAAACAGAAAAAAAGATAATGCAACAACAAAAGAAGGACAAATTAAAACAAAGGCAAAACATAATATCAAAAACTGGACAAGGATAGCTGCAACAAGGTAGTCTATATCAATTTTAAATATATCTTTCAAGTTTGGCGTTAATTTGATCTGCTGCCATAAACCAAATAAAATATTTAGTTTTGCATTATGGATTGGGGCTGTAGATATTCAATTCAATTTTATTTGTAGAGCGTCTAATACAACAAAAGTTGTCTCTAGACGCTTTCCAGAGACCCAGAACATGAACCCCCGAGCAATTATATATATATATATATACATACACATACACACACACAGTCACTCCTTTTCAGTTGTCAATAAAGAGGAGAAATATGCATATTCTTTCTCTTGTCTGTTCTAAACTGTAGCCTATGTATGTATTTGGAGTCAGGGGGTCACATGGACATTATTATCACAGGTTCAGTAACAGTTTCACTACGAGGCCGCTTTTACTAATTTTGTTTGAATCATTCTTGACTTAAAACCTCAGATAATGTTAAACCAAAACAATAAAAAACACTTGAGATGCTCAGAAAAAATAGGAATAATTTTCAGTTTCTTCTGGGCCTGTGAGGACGCTCTCACGGAGAGACGCTGCACCGGCTGTTTCCATGTTTAAGAAGAAAACTAAACCTCAAAATATTAATTCTGTCAATGCAAAACAAAAACTTTAATTTATGGCTAGCTTTTTGATGAGACATCTCACCCTCTATCAGATGATGGCACAATGTACTCACATGAAATGTAATACAAATGACAACTGAGACATCAGCTGAACTGTTACTGGATATAAGACATGTTATCTAGATATGTTTTTTTTTTCATGTGCACAGTTTCCTTGTATTTATATTTTCCCAGTAAAAACAATATTTTCTATCACGGAGTATTAGGGCCAAACTAAGACAAAAAAAATGAGAATAAAGTCATAATAATATGAAAATGAAGTCATAATATTACCAGAATAAAGTCGTAATATTACAAGAATAAAGTCGTAATAATAAATATATTATAAATATATAAATATAACTTCACAAGATGCTCAATATTCCTCATTTTAACACAGGGAGAAGAAGCTCTTCCTGTTAGAGTTCTCATAAATTATATTCTCATAATATTACGACTTTATTCTCATAAATTACGACTTTATTCTCATAATTTTACGACTTTATTCTCGTAATATTACGACTTTATTCTCGTAATATTACGACTTTATTCTCATAAATTACCACTTTATTCTCGTAATATTACGACTTTATTCTCGTAATATTACGACTTTATTCTATTACGACTTTATTCTCATAAATTACCACTTTATTCTCGTAATATTACGACTTTATTCTCGTAATATTACGACTTTATTCTATTACGACTTTATTCTCATAAATTACCACTTTATTCTCGTAATATTACGACTTTATTCTCGTACTGTTACAACTTTATTCTCGTAATATTACGACTTTATTCTTATAATATTGTAGCAAACTGAATTGCACAAATCTACTGAAGTAAAAGTAAAAAGTATAGTGATTCAAAACTACTGCTAAAAGTACAACATTTTCCAAAACTTACTCAAGTAAATGTAACAGAGTAAATGTAACTCGTTACTACCAACTCTGATGGTACATTGTTAGTTAGTCAATCTCATGAACTGCATCCCATGTGATGAGAGCTGCAGAGAAACTTCCATGTGCAGCCTGTGTAACTATTTCTACTCTCTTCTTTTGAGATTATTACAGATTTGTAAATCAGTGTGTAGTCGTCCCCGTGCCTTCTATAGTCCAGTAATGTTTTTCAGGTCTGTCAGTACTGTGTGTTGCAGAGATGAACCAGAACCCCATGACGACAGCAAGAAGGTGGAGAACACCTATCAGTTGGGTGAGATAATGCTGAGCTTGATGCTCAACTCAGCACCACAGATCTGCATCCAAACCTTTCTGTTTTAGTCCAGGGGCCAGAGCCCAACATTTCACTTGTCAGCACCACTCAAGGTGACCAAACTTACTTATGATTTTTGAAAATATCCATGTCTGTAGATGATATTTTGGTAAGATAACCTTCCTGAGTGGCAGCTGGATCAGAGTTATTTAGCTCATGAAGTTCAGAAAATTACATTTTAGATGCTGCTGCATATCCTGGTTTAGACTCATGTACAGGAAATCTGTCAATGTGTCACAATATTGTCTTTGGTATCATTTTAAAGGGGACCTTTAAAGCATTCATTCCAGCTAAGATGTGAATCTTTCTGACCAACATAGAGGTCACTGCAGCTCTTTAAACTAGAAACAACACACATTTTTACACCATTTTCACCTAAATGATATACTATCTTTTATCCCTGTGTCATCTAGGAACCACAGAGACACAAAATACAAAAACTGGAATACTCACAGGACCATAAGGATTCAGGAAATGTATAATATACCCCTACTATATCATTGTTACCGGTCATTGTGAGCCTTAAACTAGAAGAGCATCATTAGGCTCCTATGAAACTATAACAGCCACTAATGTCACAAACTTTTTTATCTGCAAATACACGACATAAAGGACATAACAATGAGATAAGGAACCAGCTTAGTTTTATAAACAACATTAGAAACACAAAATACAAAAAATAAAAATACAATAACGTGAATACTCACAGGACCATAAGGATTCAGGAAATGTATAATATACCCAATTTAGAATCATCAATTAACCTGAAGGGGGTGGTAACTTCATGAGCTGATAACTCTGATCCAGCTGCCACTCAGGAAGGTTATCATACCAGAATATAATCTACAGAAATGGATCTTTTCAAAAATCATAGGTAAGTTTGGTCACCTTGAGTGGTTCTGATATCTGGTCTGGCCCATGGACTATTTGTTTACCCGGTGCTGGATTGATTTATTTTTCTTTATTTCTACTACCTACCCTGTCACACTGGATGACCAGTCTTACTCATTCTTGAACTATTCTTCTTGATTTAGTTTTTTTGGACCACAGGACCTCTTAAACGCTTCCCTGTCAGTGCTGCCACAGAGATACTGAGGGATGTTCTTACCAGTCACCTCTAAGAGGGGAAATATGAAGTTCAGCCATCTCCAGAACTGATAATAACCCTCACTGGGGTCAATAACAAAAGCACTGTCATTTTTTGTAAATACGTTGGATTTTCTGCTTTAGTAATATAATTCTTCCCTTATTTTTGCAAGATAATAAAAAGCCGTGTGAAGGAGCTTGAGATCCCCAGATATAAGGTTATGGTTGTGATGCACCTGGTCCAGCTGGCTGACCAGGGCCTGCACAACACCAGCAGCTTTCTGTGGGCCGATAACCACACCTTTGCATCGCTCAGCTTCAACAACAGCTCTCTGTTTTGTGTTGCAACTGTCTATGCGGTCGGTGTACTACGAGTGACTGTGGAAACACTGATGAAAACAAGGCTTGTTTTGATACTGTTGTTCTCACAGTGCTTTTTTTTTTTAAATATTGTTACCATGGGGAGTGAACTTCACTGATACAAATATTGTGCTTGATCTACTTTTTAAAAAAAAAGTCAACTTTTTGCATGAGATTATTATGTAGATCTAGAAGGACTAGTCTTTGTATAAACTACTTCATTTTTTGTATGTGAATAATACATTTTGAAAGTACAGTCAACTTTCTCCGTGCAGGAGAAAAAAATTCACTGCAAAAACTCAAAATCTTACCAGGAATATTTGTGTTATTTCTAGTTAAAATGTCTCATTTTTAGTCAAAAAATCTCATTACACTTAAAACAAGAGTCATCACCAGATAAATAACTTATTTGACAATTTTCACCCGTTTCAAGTAAAGTTTCACTTGAAATAAGTAGAAAAATCTACCAGTGGGACAAGATTTATCTTCTCATTACAAGCAAATACTTGAAACTGGTGAAAATTGTTGTTTTTTCCAGTGATGTGTCTTGTTTTAAGTGTAATGAGATTTCTTTTGACTAGAAATGAGACATTTTAACTAGAAATAAGACAAATATTCTTGTTAAGATTTTGAGTTTTTGCAGTGTATTTGAGAGGGGAAGATTTTTTTATTGTGCACTTCGAGAAAAAAGTCGAAATGTTGAGATTAATGTTGAAACACAACCACCACTGGGGACATGTCCCCTCCAGTTTTTAACCCCCCCCTCCAAGTTTGTTTGAAGCCGAGGAAGAAAGAGAAAAACCAACAGTACCATAAGCAAAGATTAAAATCTACCACTGATCTTTGGTTTTATTTACAAGTTAAAAATAGGACGTGTTGTCGTTACCGAGAACAGAAAACCTTCAAAGACACATAAAATGTTTGAATGTCCGTTTTTAGAAGAAGAAAAAAATAACAGAGAGGACTTGAGCACATTTAATTTGGTTAAATTAACATTTCCATGCTGAGGTCACGTAGTTGTCCCGGCCAGCGTCTCCACGGCGCTGCGTCCAGCGAAGATCACGTCGTTCACCGACACGCCGTCGAAGGAGGAGCCCACCAGAGACAGAGAGAGGCTGTTGTCCCTGATGAAGCGCCGCATGGACTCTGGAAGACACACACACATGTGCACACACACTTTCAGAGGCTGCTCCTGCAGTGCTCAGCTAACGTGGTTTTTATATGAAGTTGGTACTGACCGACTCTGCGTCCGTGTCCCACGTGGTACTGGGGTATGCAGTCCTGGGGACAGAAGAGCGTCAACACTGTCTCAACACGTCCTCCGTACAAACACTAGCTGGGGACTCATTTATAAAAGAGTGCGTAGGATTCATACGAAAAGTGCACGTGCGCTCAAAAGCCTAAAATGTCGTGCGCACAAAAAATCCGGATTTATAAAACTGTGTGCACGCACACTTGCACGCAATGTTCTCTTTATAAATCACAGTCCAGCTGGAAGGTTGCGCAGGGGAATTCACCTCATATCCCGCCCTCTACATGCCCACTTCATACCATAAATGGTGAATGCAAACTACTTGGTGACTGTATCTGCATATAAATGAGCCTGCTGAGCATGCGCAGCACCACCTGCAGCCTGTTAGGCGTCAGGATGAATGAGACGTGTTGAGCCACCGCGCCAGTTCCCCATATCTTCAAAATGTTCGTGCGCGAGGGTCAGGGTTGGCTTAAAGATACGCATGCAAGCTTTATAAATGAGGCCCCTGCTGTTTCAGGGTCTTACGTGGTGCAGAGCCACCCGGCTCCAGGAGGGGGCGGCCGTCACCCCCAGGTGGCAGCTCACCGCGTCCACCGCCCTGGCCAGGAGAGACTCGGCAGAGACGGCCCTGGGGTCCCCGAACACGTCCTGGAACCAGACCCCCCCCAGCATCACCTGGAACAGACACACACAGGTGAGACTCACCTGCCGGGAAACAAGACCCACTCCCTGCCCACCTGAACCCCACCCCTACAGTCATATAATTCATGCAACAGCTCAAAAAACAGTTTTAATAACACTAACCTAAATCAATATCGGATCGAATTGAATCTTTATGATGGATTCTGAATCTTAAGAATCGTAATAGAATGGATCTTGACATTTGAACCAATCCCAGGCCTTCACACATGAGTGATTTCCAGGTGTTGGAGTGTGTGAACGTACCGTCAGTCTGGTGGACGGGTCTCCGGCTCGGTCGTGTTCAGGGAAGGGAATGGAATCATAGACCACTCCCAGCACGCCCTGGTCCTCCCAGGAGGGAACCAGGTGACCAAAACCCTGCATGGACAAGGACACGGACACGGAGACACAGAGACACACACACACTGATTTACACAACTGCAAAGTCCCAGTCCCAATCCCCCCCTAGCCCTACTTTTCAGCCTCTTTGCATGTAGGGCTAGTGGCCATAGCGAGGGCTAGTGTGTATCAATCTAGCCCTTCACAGTGAGGGATTTCAGATGCTGACTCACCGACCGAGGGCCAGAGAAAATTTCCCAGAATGCTTTACGTCATCATTTACAGACTGAATCAAACAAAAAAACATGGCGGACATTTGTCATTTTTAGTGAATAAAATCAATATTTTGAGTTAGTTTCTGCATAAAAATGTGTTTTGATTACATTTCTAGTGAGAAATATATATTTTACTTTCATAATATTCACTCAGTGAATGTATATAATCACTCGCTTGCTCATTGTTGGAAAGTCTTTTCAGATCTCTTCAGAATAAAGGCTGATTTATGGTTCAGTGTTACACCAACGCAGAGCCTACGCCGTAGGTTACTCGGCGACGCGCACCGTACGCCGTAACCTACGCCGTAGGCTCTGAGTCGATTTACGCGGAACCATAAATCAGCTCCCGAGCCGGCGGCTCTTCTCATCCCCGAAAACATCGGATCAAATTTCTTAACAGGCGTTATTTGGATAAACTGAGCCCAGGTTGGGGATCTTAACGGTTACTTTTACACCTGAAAAAATATTAAAACTTAATAAAGTGTCATATTAACAGCACTACAGCTGAAGTTAAAACAGCTTTTATCTCTGGGCTTCCTGATATGGTGTGACGTTTGTGCAAACGTAACTACGCAGTCGCTTACGTACCTGAACGTAAACCACGCAGTGACGTAGCAAGTGGTGTCCCAATCCCTAAGGAAGATTATAAGGACCCTAAAGTTTGTGGCTTCATTTTTAGGGCTAGTGGTAGAAAGTAGGGGGTGTATTGGGATTGGTCCAAAGACTAGCAGATGAAAACATCTACCAACCAGGTCAAAGTAACCGTTTTAAGAAAGAAATCAACCTGGTTCAGGTTAACTGGGGAAACTAAATGCTGCCTAAAGTTACATGATTTATTGGGGGAATGATTGGAATATGGAATATTTGGACTGATAAATAAATCCATTTAATTAATGTATGTGTGGCAGAGTGACAGTTAGTATAGTTAGTATAGGTAAGTTAAAGTCAAATAAATGTCAAAGCATAAGTCAAGGTTAGTAAAGATTGGTTATAGTTAATTTTATTAAGGTTAGTTTAGTTAACTACACTAACTGTTAACAGTATAGTAAGCTTTAGTAAAGGTTAGTTCTAGTTAATATTAGTAAAGTTAGTTTATATAACTACACTAACTGTTAACAGTTTAGTTACTGTTAGTAAAGGTTAGTTCTAGTTAATATTAGTAAAGTTAGTTTATATAACTACACTAACTGTTAACAGTTTAGTTACTGTTAGTAAAGGTTAGTTCTAGTTAGTGTTAGTAAAGGTTAGTTCTAGTTAGTGTTAGTAAAGGTTAGTTCTAGTTAGTGTTAGTAAAGGTTAGTTCTAGTTAGTGTTAGTAAAGGTTAGTTCTAGTTAGTGTTAGTAAAGGTTAGTTCTAGTTAGTGTTAGTAAAGGTTAGTTCCAGTTAAAGGTTTTACTGCTGAGGGATGAATGTGTGTCCAGTTATGTTGGTGGTGTCACAGAGGTGAAAGTGAATCCTGGTTCCAGTTTAGATGTAAAACCGAGTGTTTAACACAATCATTTACTCCCTTTAATAATATCAATAAAGTAGTGGGGCAGCTCATTACAGCTGGAGAACAGAGACTCCTCCAGTTCCCCTACTCCCCTGCTGAAGCTTCATCACACGCTCATGACTTTAACAACAACCAGGAAAAGCAGGAACATGATTGTCTGCAGGTTCAACCCTGGTTTGATCCCCGGTGCTGCACGTGTTTGTTGGTGGAGCTGCAACGTGAGTGACAGTTTTCTGATGTGTGGTCTCGGGTCTCACCGATACCGGCAGGACAGAACCGTCATACTCCAGATTCACCACGGCAACCGTTGCCGAGGAGATTTCCTGCAGCTGCTGGACCAGAGTGTGACAGGAGGGAGGGAGGACGGACGACAGGGCTGCAACAGAACCAACCGTCAGAACCAACCATCAGAACCAACCGTCACACACTCCCCACCTTCTGGATCCATCATTTATCTAAAACCTGGGATCATCTTGGTCAGCGTGCTAAACCAGCTATCAAACAGTGAATGATGAAGGTGTTCTGGAAACACCCACTGACCTTTAGCTGGTAGAGCAGAGATGATGTGGTCGGCTGAGATCACTCCATCCTCCAAATTAATCTGGACACACAAAGTGAATGAAGTTATTCTCTGCTCTCTGATCACTCAGGAGGTGTAAATGCCAGACTGAACAGTATATACTCAAAAAATACACTTAAGTTTGGCACACTTTTGAGTAAATATCAGTAGTGTGCATTAAGTTGGACGTACTACTCAGTATTTACAAAAACTGATATTTCTCCCTCTACGTTTTGAAAAATACCATCATTTACACAAACCCGCATAAATATCTGTTATGGTGTTATGATCAGCCAAACCTGTAGGGGGCAGTGTAACGAGAAGATAAAGTCATGCTAGCCAATCAGAATCCTGGAAAAAAACATCAACAAATGACACGAGTAACTTCCAGTTACTTCCAAGATGAACCAGAGTCTTTGGTTTGGAGTGACAGAGAAGTGGAGTTACTTTTAAATGTGACTTTAGAATATAAAACAGGTAAAATACAAGAAAATATTGACGGTGGCCAAACAAATTGTAAACACAGGTCGCACTCATGACGCTGGTGACGTTTCTGTCTCATAATGTGACGTTCTGAAGCCTAAATGTCCGTTTCCCTCTGTTTACAAGCAAACGTGAAGACAGAGTTTTACAAATCTCCACTTTGTTTTCAGAAATGATGGTTTTTGGAGACTTTGAGCTTCATTTTGGTGTAAACGAACGGCCAAAACGCATGAAAACACCACCGTTTTTCTACGTGTAAACTGGGCTATAACAGTTGAGGTTTGTGTAAAGGTTTTGTCCAGCTCGTCACTCACCTTCCACCCGGAGTGTGAGGGGTTGATCCCGGTGATGACGGCGTCTCTGTGCAGCTCGGCCCGGCCGCTCCGCTGCAGGAACTCAGTGATGGACTCGGCCAGAGCTTCCACTCCCGTCTTCAGGGACCACTGGGCCCACGACTCCTGCCTGGACCTCTGAGCCAACGGTCCAGGAGACACGCTGGTAGGTGGACCTGAGGGGTTTCCATGACAACACATCAACTATTACTCTGCAGCAGAGGAAGTGAATGAACAGAAAAAACAAACACCATGGAGACGACCTAAGGCTGAATTATGGTTCTGCGTTAAACCTTGAACTGGGCGCGAGACTCCCGTGTAGCCGCGTACCGTAAGGTACGCGGCTACACGGGAGTCTCTCCGTATCCTACGGCGTAGCCTGACGTGCACCTCCCAAAAAATGGAACTACATGTGGAGGAGACGCAGACCCAACGCAGACCGAGAGGGCTGGGATTGGTTTGCTTGGTAGCAACGCATTTCCAGTTCCGGTTCTCTCTCGGTCGCCGTTGTTCACTGTGACCGGAAAAGCCAGAAGCTAAATAAAGAATCAACTAGAGACGACGATAACAATAAAATGTGTGTGTCCTGTAAATTACTGTACTGTACTGTAAAAACTAAATTTCATATCTTGAAATGTGCGCAGGCCGTTTTCATCATAGATATCACCAAGTAGATGAATTCCCTGATCTCTCCATTGTGGGAATTGAATGGGTCTACCCCCAATTGGTAGACTAAAATGATTAAAGATGGGAGTGTTTAAGTGCCACTGAGGTGCAAGGTTACATAGCTTTTCCATAGAATGTCAAGTTGAGATCAAGTGAGATATAATTGGAGGGTTTTCCAGCATGAATCGCCTTTTCTTTCCTCCGGAAAAGAACACAACCCTCTAGTGCTCTGGGGGGGTTTTGAACCGCAGAGAAATGGAGTGACGGAGAAGTCCGAAGGTTCACGACGGCGTCACGGCAACGGCGTAGGCTCTGCGTCGGTTTAACGCTGAACCTTAAATCAGGCTTTATTCAGTCATACAGCGGGTTATCCATACTTTTTTTGGGCTCTAGTGGCCCTTTATTCAGGTTGCAGACAGGAAGGAGAGATAATGGTGACGACATGCAGCAAAGGTGTGCAGGCTGGGATTTGAACCTGCAACCACTAGCATCAGTATATGAGCAGCTTGCTTAACCCACTGTGCCCCCGAGCGGCCCGGGTCATCCAAACTTTTAAGTCCTACCAACGATGTTTGTCCACCAGGGAAGACAACGATGCACCACAACACACATCTATCCAGAGACTCTGGAAATAAAAGTTATGGCTCAACTCTGTAATGATTCACAGAAATAATGTGCTTGGAAAGTTTCAGTCAGGATTTAGAGCCTCATAGCACAGAAGCTGCTGGTGAAGGTCACCAATGATCTCATTCATGTCATTAGTCGTACATGTTCCTCCGGGCCTCCCCTTCTTTGTTTTGTTGCCACGTCCCAAGTTTTAGAGACTTGTTCCTGCCGTCCAATTAACAACGAGTCAGCTGTTGATTTATTTTCTATGTTTTACCGCAAATAAAACAGATTTACAAAGTATTACATCTGGTTTTTAATGGACATGATAGATGGGATCAGTACTGGAGTTGAGGGGGGATGAGGGGGGGTGGCATCCCCCTGAAATAAAAACGGTCCAAATCATCCCCCTGTAAAACTCCCATCCCCTCTTTCCATCCCTTATGTCATTTCATCAATGAATGTGGTTTTACTGCTATTTCAACATTTAGAGACAACACCAGAAAAATAACACCAGAAAAATAACTTATTTGACAATTTTCACCTGTTTCAAGTAAATTTTCACTTGAAATAAGTAGGAAAATCTGCCAGTGGGACAAGATTTATCTTCTTATTACAAGCAAAACAATCGTGTTCCACTGGCAGATTTTTCTACTTATTTCAAGTGAAAATCTACTTGAAACAGGTGAAAATTGTTGTTTTTTCCAGTGATGAGTCTTGTTTTAAGTGTAATGAGATTTTTTTTACTAAAATGAGACATTTTAACTAAAATAAGACACATATTCTTGTTAAGATTGTGAGTTTTTGCAGTGATCCATGTAACTTATCCTGTGAAGGACAGAGTCATATTGATAAGTTCAGAAAAGTGTTTTTTATTGTTGTGTTTTGATGTATTTGATGTAAGCCCAGTGGATATTTAAAGCTTACAGAAGGCTGCATTTAACTGCTGCTATGTCATTCCTGCAGTATTTCTGCAGCTGTTTTGGTCACTGCTATTATTTGTAATATATTATATTATTAGTAATCAGCACAAATTATCTGTCCCCATATGATAAAATCCACCACCCCCCTGATTTTATTTTACAACTGGAGTACTGGATGGGCCTGGTACTGGTACCTGATCCCAGCAGGAAGCCCAGCGTCAGGGATCCTCTCTGCTGCTCGGCGTTGTAGAGGACAGGGAAACAGGAGCGGACGCTCAGCGTCCTGCAGTCCCCGGCGAACACGCCCCGGCACAGAGAGTCGATGGCGATGTCTGCCAGCTGGACGGAGCAGAAGAAGAGCATCAGCAGCAGCTCACACACCTCCGTCGCTCCAACACGGAACCGCTGGCTCTGCTTCGGTTCTTATCGGCTGCTAAGTTGTTTCAGTTTTGGTGGCGGAGCTGCAACCCCGTACTGGTGTCCAAACGTCAGCTATGATGTTAGACCAGGGGTCAGCAACCCGCGGCCACTTTTAAAAAATGTTTGACCTTTTTTTTCCTTTTTTTCTTCTTTTTTTTCTTCCTTTTTCCTTTTCTTTTTAATCTCAACGTTTCGACTTTTTTCTCGACATTTCAACTTTTTTCTCAACGTTTCGACTTTTTTCTCGACATTTCGACTTTCGCCTTCATTCTAAGGCTGATACAAGACTTTTCATTTTTTGCGGCTCCAGACATATTTGTTTTTTGTGTTTTTGGTCCAATACGGCTCTTTCAACATTTTCGGTTGCAGACCCCTGCGTTAGACAAAGAAATAATCCTCTGATCAATGAAGCTCCCAGTGGCATATATGATCATCCACCCATCATCTATCATCCATCTACAATACATGCAGCCATTGGGAAGTATAATCCAGAATCACGGCATACACTTTCATTGTTATGCTGATGATACGCAGCTCTATTTGTCTATGAAGTCAGATGAGACAGAACCGTTAGTTAAACTTCAGGCATGTCTTAGGGACACCAAGGACTGGATGTCCAGAAATTTCTTGCTTCTAAATTCAGATAAAACAGAGGTTATCATTCTTGGTCCAGAGCATCTTAGGAAGGGATTAGATGGTGTTGTGATGGCTTCCAGTGCAACTGTGAGAAACCTTGGTGTTGTTTTCAATCAGGATTTGTCGTTTAAACCATATGTTAATCAGGTTTGTAAAATAGCCTTTTTCCAGAGAAAGAACTAAACATAGAAATGTCGCAGGAGGATTGGCGTTCAAAGAAGTTCAAAGTTCAAAGAAGTGGAGAATATTTGGTTGGAAAAATTTGATCCGCTTCTTTGTCACACCACATATTAAGAGTAAACTTTCTCAATCACAGAAACAGTGCGGAAACTGAAACCCTGATCACCTTCATATCTTCTGGTTATGTCCAAAAACTTTCACTGTTCCACTGTGGGAGAGATTTTGGGATATAAGATTTCTAATGATGTTAAAGTTCTGTATTTCTGTGATTTGACAGATGATGTGATTAAGAAGGAAGAAGAAGGAAGTCCTGGAAGAATGTGCAAAATATTGCTAATGGCCTGTAAAAAGACAATCACCAAGAACTGGTATAAACCTGAGACCCCAGGTCTTAATCAGTGGATGGACAGAGTTAGAGAAATATATGCTATGGAGAAGATGACTTTCTGTTTGAGGTCCAAAGGAGCGATCTTCCACAGGAAATGGGTGAAATGGTACTGTATGCCTTTACTGGAGGAATAGAGGACGCTATCAGTTAATCAGGTCACTTGAGCTGATTGGACATTGTCATGACATAACATCATCTACATAGGAGCCCCATGTTTCTGTCTGTTTGACTGTTTGTTTGTTGTATAAGCTGAAAATTACGGTGGCCGAGACCCGCCATTGCTGAAAATTAAAGAAACGCAGCAAATATAAAGAAACAAAAAAGAAAGAAAAAAAAAACGCAAATAAAAAAGCCACAACGGAAGTGAATTACCGGGGACTATTTTTGCTGATGCACCAGTGTTTTTTACGTGAGAGGAGAAGAAGAAGACGAAGAGGACGTAAGTGAAAAGGAAGAAATAAGAAGAGCGAGGAATAAGAAGAACAACGAACGAGAAAATAAGTGAAAAGGTTAGTGTTCAACGTCGCTACGTGTCATTTTTAATGTGTTACCGGTGCATCAGCAAAAATAGTCCCCGGTAATTCACTTCCGTTGTGGCTTTTTTATTTGCGTCGTTTTTTTTATTTTATTTTCAGCGGGGTTTCTTTATATTTTCAGTGTTTCTTTTATTTGCGGCAGCGTTTATTTTATTTGCTAAGCGTTTATTTTATTTGCAGCGGCGTTTGTTTCTGTTTGCAGCGTTACTTTTATTTTCAGCAATGGCGGGTCTCAGCCACCGTAGAAAATACTAAATAAAAAGTTTTATTAAAAAAAAAAAAAAATCGCATTTTTCCATTTCCGTAATATTGCAAAGATTAGGAAATTCCTCCACCCCCCCTGTCACATGCCACGCCCCGGTCACATGCCCCCGGTCACATGCCCCCCCCTCCCCCGGGGCTCTGCTACGTTCCACTCCTGGTCCCTGGGTGGCAGCACTGCTATTCCCTCCACCTACAGCTGCTCTCACCTCCGTCCCCAGCCTCCTGGAGACAAACGAGTGGATGGACTCGTCCTCCTCTTTTCCTCTTCTCCCCAGGATCTCCGTGGCGATGCTCAGCAGGAGGGGGCGGGAGAAGGGCGGGACCGTCCGCAGGAGGCCCCTGACCACAGGGGGGGGAATCAGAGGAGGGTTAGAGTCAGGAGGAGAAGCTCTGCTGGATCTTCTCACACCGGCTTCCTCTCCTCACCCCATTCCTGAAGGCATCTTGTGCAGCTGTTTGTTCACGTACAGGTATCTGTTTTTGGAGGCCACGTGGCTGTAGGAGACGGGGAGGAGCTCCCCCTCCAGACCCAGGTCCTCCACCTGCAGACACACACGCACCACGTCACTCTGGTAACACAGTTAGTACACCCTGCAGGTTCCTGGTTCCTTCTGCACAGAGCTCAGCAGCTCCGACAAGCTTCAGGGCCGGAGCTAGATGTTTTAGAGCCTTGTGCTCTAAAAAACAACAAGAACGTAATGAGAACACAACAATAATGTTGTGAGAACCAGTGTTGTTTTCTTCAACGATGACGAAATTATTTCGTTGACGCACCTTTTTTTCATGATGATAATGAGACGGTGACGAGCTTAACATCTCTTAACGGCTCTTTAATTACTGAAACATAACAAGACTAGATGAAAATGTTAGTGGGTCAGACGTTTTTGCTCGGGGGTCTGGGTCTCTGGAAAGCGTCTAGAGACAACATCTGTTGTATTAGACGCTATATAAATAAAATTGAATTAAATTGAATTGACGTTCCAAATGCATGACATTTCTGTCAAAAATGTTAAAATATCAGTAATAGTGCTGCAACCTATCCTTGGCCACGGTTACGTGATGTTTCTTAATTTGGAATGAATTATTCCAGATTAAATAATTCAGAATTAAACAATTTTACGACTTTATTCTCATAATATTACGACTTTATTCTCAAAATATTACGACTTTATTCTCTTAATATTATGAATTTATTCTCGTAATTTTACGACTTTATTCTCATATTATTATGACTTTATTCTCGTAATTTCTTTTTTTTTTTTCTTAGTTTGGCCCTAATACTCCGTCGTATGAAAGCACCCTGAGAAGACTAAATCTAAAGAGGGTGCCAGAAACAACCCTGGTGAGAACACAACAATAACATAGTGAGAACACGACATGAACACAGCCAGAACATAGTAGAAATAGAGAGAACACATTCCTCCTCCTGGTTCTGTGCTGTACCCACCATGTTGAGGGTGTTCTGTCCCACCGCCCCCGCCGGTCTGATCCCTCTGGGTCCATGTTCAAACACGGCTCCGTCTGATCTCCTGGTGGACCAGAGCCAGCCCCCGAAACGACTGCTGGACTCCACCAGAATCACCTGGTTCAGAGAGGAGCAGTCAACACACACCAGGGACCTTCATTTATTCACAGACAGAGGGAACCTTTTCAGAACCGCAACATCTATTCCAGGGGTCGGCAACCCAGAAAAAGCCATATTGGACCAAAAACACAAAAAACAAATATGTCTGGAGCCGCAAAAAATGAAAAGTCTTGTATAAGCCTTAGAATGAAGACAAATGCTGAAAGGCAAAATGCAGAGAAAAAAGTCAAAATGTTGAGATTAAAAAAGGAAAAAGGAAGAAAAAAATAGAAAAAAAAAGAAAAAAGAAAAAAAGAAGAAAAAAGAAAAATGAAAGAAAAAAAGAAGAAAAAAGGGGAAAAAAGGGAAAAAAAGGGAGAAAAAAAGATGAAAAAAAGGAAAAAAAAGGTCAAACATTTTTGAAAAAGCTCCAGGGAGCCACTAGGGCACTAGGCGCTAAAGAGGGTTGCCGACCCCTGATCCAGAACCAGAACCACTGCTGCAGGGAAGTAAGCGCTTGTAAGGAAATTAAAGAACCGATTCTACACTTCTATTATTATTGTATTGTATTGGTGATTTAGTCCAAAGGCAGCATTAATGAAACAGTCTGAGGACCAAACATGGACAGAACACAGTGTGGACCCAACACACATGGAGCTTTTCCACTAGAACTTACTCAGCCCGACTCGCCTCGACTCAGTTTGGTTCTTTTCCACTAGGGGTCTAACGTGCAGAGTAGATACTTTTCTGTAACTATTCTGCCGAGGTTCTAAGCTGCTGAGTCGGCTGTATCTGACATCATCACACTACAGGCCACCGATTGGTCGGGGGGTTGGAGTCAGACGTCTGAGTCAGGAGGAGGAAATCAGAGAAAGAGACTCTGACGGATTCTTGTTCATTTTATTCAACCAGCAACGGCAGCAAAAGTCTGTTTCATGATCCAACTCTGAGGTGCAGATGTTCATAAACCTGGTGCTGAGGAGAGAATTAAAAAGGGATCTAGACGGAGATAAGGAACGACCAGATCTACCAGGATCTCTGTCTCTTCATAGCTGCTCACGGCTCCAGATGACTTTTCAGCAGCGACAAACTAACAAAAAAAGCGTAGCCGTTTGAAGCTTCTCTCACTCTCAGTTTTTAACTTGATATCAAACACAAGCCACAGATCCAGCAGCACATCTATCATCTCCTCCAGGTTCTACATCTTTAGTGTTGTTGTCTTCTTTGTTTAGATACACAATCAAATACGTCACAGCAGCTTCTCCAACCTCCTACTTCTGATCTGGGTATTGAAAAGAAACGAGGGCGAGTGGAGTCGAGTCGGGCTGAGTAGGTACTAGTGGAAAAGCACCATTAGTCCCAGTCCAGTTCAGGACAGAGATCCAGAAGATCCTCTTGGTACCTAAACCAGCTGATGGTCCAGTCTTAGTCCTGGACCAGCAGGTCGGTGTGATCTGATCATCAGCAGATTCCTCTAACGGAGCCAAAGCTGCCATTGTGATTTGAAGGGTTCCATTGTTGAGCTCCTGCCTTTAGTTGTATGATCAGATCATGTGGTTGATTGTGACAGCCTGTCCTAACTGCACGCGAGTGTCCGACTATCTCGTCGCACTGAGTGGCATCGGACGCTCTCTGTCCACACTGAAAGCGTTATGGGCCCCCACGTTATTTTGATTGACAGCTGAAACTCGCTTTTTAAAAGGCTGATTTATGGTTCCGCGTTACACCAACGCAGAGCCTACGGCGCAGGGTACGCGGCGACGCGCGCCGAACTGTGCGTGTCGTCGAGTACCCTACGCCGTCTTTTTTACGCTGAACCATAAATCAGCCTATTCTCACCGCACTACCCGCCCCTGCACTCCTGAAAGTAACTCCTAAAATAACTCCTAAAAGAGTAAAAAGACAAGTAAAAGATGGGTGAGTACTTTTAGGGCCCGATTTACTAAGATCCTAAATAAAGAGTACTAAATTGCGTGTGCACTGGAAAAGTTTGCGCGTGCTGTTGTTGTGTGGTTTGCGGGTGATCAACTAAGATTGCGTGCGCAATTGATAACAGGTGCAAACCTCAGTATTTAAATGAGGTGTTGCGCGTCTTACGCTTTGCGAGTGCAAACTTTGCGCCATGGAGAGTCTGGATGGAAAGCAGGATATAGTCGCAAGCGCAAAATGAAATTTGACGCGGTGGAGTTACAAATATTAGTGGAAGAGGCAAATAAACACATTCATGAACTACAGCAAAGAAATTTAAACATTACCAAAAGAAACGCAATATCGGAGAAAACCTGCGATAGAATAAATGCAGTTATAAGACAAAAAGAACGGCAGATGAGGTTAAAACAGAGTTGGCGGCAGAACAGATCTAATTGGGGGGCACATAATAACCAGCGATGTAAATGCTTAATATGAGTTTGCCATCAACGATCACAGCAAACCAGTTTCAATTACACAACGTACTGCAAAATCTCTTTTTAATACACACACACACAAGTGTATTGTGCACCCAAACTGCAAAAAAACTAAAAGCAACGACGTACAGGCCACGTCTCCCTCCCCTCCCTCGCCCTCTCCATCTCTCTCTCATACAACGCTTACACATAAAAATGTGAACGGTGAATCTCCAAATTTAATTTGACGAAATTAGACGGACCCAAACATTCCACATTTGCGTAATAATAAACGCCAAGGCTGGCGCCATGAAGTCAATTAAATGCATGTGTCACCTTTAGAAGAGTTGCACATCTTAATTTTCCTATTTCACCATAGATCACACTTTGGGAAGCCTTCTTTATATTTTAGCGTTATTTCCGCATAGATAAGAGTGAGTTTGATGCTCCTTAACAAGTTTTGTCCGTGGATCAACATCAACCCAGCTCCCCCAACCCCTTGCTCCCTGATTGGCTGATTTATGGTTCCGCGTCACACCAACGCAGAAACGACGGCGTAAGGTACGCGGCGACGCACACCGCACCGCGAGCCTACGCCGTCGATTTAACGCGGAACCATAATTCAGGCTTCACTGCAGTCTGTCTGCGCTGATCACAGACACACCGGGTCGGAGCGGATTTGGTCATGATGTTTAACCTGTGTTTTGTGATTAATAAGCAAGAGCAAGAGACGCAGTCCTCTTTGCACGCTGTTAGTAGATCAGCTGGCACTTTGGTTTGCGGGTGCTGTCAAGTTTGCACACGTTTTTACACACGCAAACCTTTAGTAAATCAGGCCCTTAATCTTCCTACGTTTGTACTTTCTAAACATAAAACAAGCTTGATATTGTGATATTTAAATGTTCTTTTATTTTCTTCCTGTCGCTCGCGTTGAAAGCCGGTTAAAGCGCTGTAGGAAACAGTCATGATGAGGAACGGCTGATCCCGTTAGTTGAAATGAGAAGTTATCTCTATGATTCCTCCTCATTTCACTACAAAAACCTCAATAAAGTGGCAGAAAGAAATATTATCCCATTATATTATTATAATATATTATCTTATTATTATATCTTATTATTTCATCAGAACCTTCCAGCTCCCTGGCGATCTCCCTCCAGCAGCTGCCACTTTATTGAGGTTCTTGTATTGAAATGACTGTTTCCTACAGCACTTTCTACCGGCTTTCAACGTGAGCGACAGGAAGAAAATAGAAGCAGGGTGTCGGACAAAAGTCCAGCTCAAAACGGCGCGCTGCGTCGCTACGTGCAGTTAGGACAGTCCAATAGAAAATAAAGCAATGGAATTGGTCGCTGATGCTCACTCGCGTCGCATGCAGTTATGACACAGTGTGAGATTGTTGCAGCTCCACTCTTGTGTAACTTATCTGGTGATGTGGGGACTGTCGTGTCCTTCATGGTCGTGAACTTATTGTTGACGTCACGTTTCCTCATTTTCTGCACTTCACTGCATCACCAGTGAGTGTCGCCAACGGACAAAACCTCAGAAAAGTGCGTACGCCAGACATGATGTGTGCGTGAAAGACCGCAACTTTCTACGTTCAAATCACGTTTCGTACATCCGACCGTGAGCGTAGAAAGTGGCGTAGGCAGGTTTTTTGTGCGCCGCCCGTTTAGTTGATGAGGCCCCGGGTGTGCGTGTGTTACCTTGGTAACCTGGGGGCTCTTGCAGAGGTAGTAGGATGCAGCCAGACCCCCGATCCCTCCCCCGAGGACCGCTACCGTTCTCATTGGCCGACTGCAACACAAAAACATCCAGGAAGATCAGAGCTCTCACCCAGGAGCAGGAGACAACAACACGAGAGATGTCCACATGTGTGTACACCAGGACTTAGGACAGGGATCGGCAACCCAAAATGTTTTAGAGCCGTATTAGGACCAAAAACACAAAAAACAAATATGTCTGGATCTGCAAAAAAATGAAAAGTCTTGTATCAGCCTTAGAATGAAGACAACACATGCTGCATGTTTCTATATTAGTTAGAACTGGGGGAAGATTTTGTTTTTCATTTGCACTTTGAGTAAAAAAGTTGAAATGTCGTGAAAAAAGTCAAAATGCTGAGAAAAAAAGTCCAGAAAAAAGTAAAAATTTTGAGAAAAAAATCGAAATGTCGAGTTTAAAGCAGCACAATGTAACTTTCAGCTTTTCTGAGTTTGGCGGCATCTTTTGGACAAAAGCGGTAGTGTTTTACCAGAAAGAACACTACGTTTCCCATGAGCACCAGCGCGTACTGCCGGAAAACTCCCGTCGCGTGCATTTGTTTTGAGAGAAGACGGGACGCTTTTCTGTTTCACCAAGTGAACAGACGGAACGCAAAAAAAAAGATGTTAAACTGCTGGAAAGGAACTTGAATTTACCGGGATACCTTAAACAAGGAAGCCAGGGAGCGGTATATGGAGAAAATAATGATTATTAACGGTCTGGATCCACATGAAATCCCTCCTAAAGAATGGAGCTCCTCGTCGGAGCGCCAATCTTTATAAGGAATTTACTGCCGCAGTTCTGCACAACCCACGTCTTAGGCTACCTTGTTTAGGAGTGTTTGGCAGCTGCTTTGGTAAATGTTTGACTCGCCATGTGTTTCAATACATTAGTATAATAGTACAACATACAGTACATGTTTTGTATCCCTCTTACTTCTCTTTTCTTTTTTTTTGACTGCTATATTATGCTGAAGAGGCTCCGAGGCGTGAGCAATATTTTGTTTTCCTCGTGAGATTATTTTTTTCCTCTGCAGCTACAAATCAAATAGTTAATATTTTTTCCTCAACAAAATGAATCGCACCGCAGAGAGCTGGCCAACAACTGCATTTAGCTGGAGAAGTGGGGAATAAAACCCGTATGAATGATCCGACCCCGGTCTGTGAGTGTTTGTTTGTGGTTTAATAAACCCGTGTTTTGATCCGAAGCCCGTCTGTGTGCGTGTTTGTTTGTTTACTGAGGAACGTTATGTTTGGTAACAGCTGCTACAGTAGCAGTTGTTACCATGGTAACAACTGCTGTCACAGCAGCAGTAGCAGCTGTTACCATAGTAACAGCAGCAGTATCAGCACCGCTCCGCTCTTTCCCGTTTATTCTGGCCCAAACAAGATGACGTTATATATTATTATTATTATATATGAATATTATAATATTACTATTATATAATAATAATATTATTATTATATACCAATATTATAATATTATATATGAATATTATTATACTTAATATTATACATATGACATATACAGTATGTATCACTTAGCAACCAAACACCACTGCATTGCATTGTGGGAAGTGTCTGCTTAGCTAGTGTCCATCAATCCACACTAATACATTTCTCCAGAATGAGTATGGATAGTACATACTATTGAGTACGTACTAATGTTTCAGACGCACTAAAAAATCTCATACTGTTTTTGCTACTCATTAGGGTGGAAGTGGGGAAGTTCGGACGCAGCTATAGAGTCTCAGAGTAATCAACCACTGTGCAATAATAATAATAATAATAATTAATAATAACACAATCATATGCTGTAACAATGCACCATTCAATAACCATGACTACCACATTCTGCTGCACCTTTCACTTTAAAAAGAAAATTGTATACAGGACTGTCTCAGAAAATTAGAATATTGTGATAAAGTTCTTTATTTTCTGTAATGCAAAAATGTCATACATTCTGGATTCATTACAAATCAACTGAAATATTGCAAGCCTTTTATTATTTTAATATTGCTGATTATGGCTTACAGTTTAAGAAAACTCAAATATCCTATCTCAAACAATTCGAATATTCTGGGAATCTTAATCTTAAACTGTAAGCCATGATCAGCAATATTAAAATAATAAAAGGCTTGCAATATTTCAGTTGATTTGTAATGAATCCAGAATGTATGACATTTTTGTTTTTTTAATTGCATTACAGAAAATAAAGAACTTTATCACAATATTCTAATTTTCTGAGTCAGTCCTGTAAATGTTAATAAGAGCTGGCATTTGTCTATTGTCTATTTACTGTACAGTGAGTGAAAATAACCGAGTCAAATTCCATGTCTTGTTTGACCTGACTTGGCCAAATAAACATGATTGTGATTGTGATTCTTGTGACTGTGAGCTGCTGGTGTGGTGGAGCTGCTGGTGGAGCTGCTGGTGGAGCTGCTGGTGGAGCTGCTGGTGGAGCTGCTGGTGTGGTGGAGCTGCTGGTGGAGCTGCTGGCGGAGCTGCTGGTGTGGTGGAGCTGCTGGTGTGGTGGAGCTGCTGGTGTGGTGGAGCTGCTGGTGGAGCTGCTGGTGTGGTGGAGCTGCTGGTGGAGCTGCTGGTGTGGTGGAGCTGCTGGTGGAGCTGCTGGTGGAGCTGCTGGTGTGGTGGAGCTGCTGGTGCAGCTGCTGGTGTGGTGGAGCTGCTGGTGGAGCTGCTGGTGTGGTGGAGCTGCTGGTGGAGCTGCTGGCGGCGCTGCTGGTGTGGGTGTTTCTGCTAGAGAGCTGTGTTAACTGATAGGAACAGACGGTTTGCTTATCTGAGGGTGCAGCTGTTCCTCCTGCAGCTCCACGGAGGAACCTCCACCTCCACCAACACTCATGTCTCCAGACAAAGGTGGAGCAGTTTTCACACAGACATGAACATCTACAACTCCAGACAACAGTTGTAGATGTTCATGTAAACTCCACCAGCAGCTCCTTCACATTTTGATATATTCAGAGATTTAACTGATACATCTGCAGTAACATCTTGGTGTTTCAGGTTGATCAGAAGTTGATCAGAAGTTGATCATTAGTTGATCAGAAGTCGATCAGAGGTTGAGGAAACAGTGCAGGTGTTTGTTTTTAAAGGTGTCCAGTGTATTCAGAAACATCAAGATAGAATAGAATAGAATAGAATAGAATAGAATAGAATAGAAAGCCTTTATTGTCATTATAATAATATAATGAGATAAAGCAGCAGCTCCATAAAAGTGCACACATGTAAAAGGCTATGTAAAAACAAAATAAGAAACAGGAAATATAAATATATATACACTATAAAAATATATGAGTGAAAGAATGTTGCACGTTTGTCATAACAACATTGTGAAAACATTGTGACTCACCTTGACGACAGATCTCTAGCTGTTTATGTGACGCTCTCAGGTGCTGCTCAGTCCGGTCCAGGTCTGGGTCTTGGTCCGGGTCCGGGTCCTGGTCCGGGTCCGGGTCCTGGTCCGGGTCCTGGTCCGGGTCCTGGTCCTGGTCCTGGTCCTGGTCCGGGTCCAGACTGAGGTGAAACCTTCTAGACCACGTGACTCCGGAGTGAGAGACTTACCGGAGACCGGTTGAGTGACAGCTGATCTCTGATCTGATCCTCAGCTCGGGGGCGGGAACAGCGACCACCGGTTTGATAACTCTGCGCTCAGCCCGGAAGCACGTGGCCGTCATACCGGTTATGACATACACACGTATCCGCCCCATGGAGCTGCTGCGATACGTCAACGTCGCCGCCATATTGGATGTGGCAAGACTGCGCTGTAAACTAATACAAGTAAATGGACTTATGTTCATAAAGCGCCTTTCTACAAAAAAATGTACGTTTTACGTCTCATTTATTCACTCACACACGCACTAATATACTTGGGAAACAGTTAGGCACCACATATATTTAATTTTCTCAGACGGCAAAAATAAGAACTTTATTGATCCCACATAGGAGTAATTCATGTTATATCAGCTATAGAGAACAAGGTAGTGCCGAAAAACAATATATATCCCCCCTCGCAAAAATAAGAAAAATAGAGAAACATATTCTCTCATCAACAAAGCATAATTTACATTTGTATACATTATATTACATTTTATTGTCTGAAAAATGGTTCAAATGTTATTTTATTGTCTGAAAAATGGTTCAAATATGTTATTTTGTTATTTGAAAATGTTTATATTTGTTTTGTTGATGAAAAAATATGTCTCTATTTTTGTGAGGGGGATATATATTGTTTTTCGGCACTACCTTGTTCTCTATAGCTGATATAACATGAATTACTCCTATGTGGGATCAATAAAGTTCTTATTTTTGCCGTCTGAGAAAATTAAATATATTATATTTGGTGCCTAACTGTTTCCCAAGTATATTAGTGCGTGTGTGAATGAATAAATGAGACGTAAAACGTAAATTTCTTTGTAGAAAGGCGCTTTATGACAATAAGTCCATTTACTTGTATTAGTTTACAGCGCAGTCTTGAACATCCAATATGGCGGCGACGTTGACGTATCGCAGCAGCGCCAGAGCAGCGATGTTTATGGGGGGCGCTATGAGCCCCCCATAGACCCCCCCATGAAGGCATACAGACGTTAATTTTGTATGTAAAATAAAATCTTTCTCAGTGTAGATATTTACAATTGGATAAAACAAATATAAAAACATAAGAAAACATATAAATTAAAATAAAATAAGGCACAACATATTTCCTTATTCTGGAGCTACTGAAAGTAAGCTATTAAAGTACAGCAGTGTTCGTTCACTTTTCTTATTTGACATTAGCTCTAAAGTGTTTATATAAAAGTTTAATTCCACTGTAAATATATCAAAGTTTGGAAGGGACTTAGAGAACTTCATCTTATGAATATGAAATTTAGAAGCATAAGATTTGTTATAAAGCATATTGGTTTGTCATCACATTCAAATTTGGAGATAATATCTTTGGGTGTGATTGTGATGGACTGTCCAGTTTTATCAGATACATTTTTCCATGTTCCTCCAAAATACAGTTGACGATGGGCCAACACAAAACAAATGTAGAATCATCTCTGGCTCATCTCCACAAAAAGTGCACTTTTCATCCACTTCAGCAAACCTAGAAATTAACTTGTTACAATTTTTTTAAATGAACCTCTCTAATTTTATTTGAAATACAAACTTGAGAGGGACACAGCCATGTCTTGGGCCAGTTTATACCGAGCAACTGTGAATCCCAAAAAAACTTCCCTCTGGGTGAAATCTTATTATGTCTCTGTAATGATTTCCTTATATGTTCGTTTGTACATTTTCTGTTTTTAAGCCAATCCCTTCAAACTTTAAACAAGGTGTCTGAACAATAACATTATAATAACTTGTGATATTCATTAATCTAATCATACCAATGGGAATAGCCTTTACAATGGAAACAAACTCTCTGTATTTGACTGAAAAGGTTTTAGCTTTTAACAAGTCTTCATGACTATAAATAATTCCATTATCGTCAAACAAGCCACCAAAAAGATTCTGTCCCTCTCAATCCAGCTCTCTTTATATACACTTCTGTTGTTTCTAGTAATATGCCCATTGTTCCAGAGTATTTCTTTGTGTGGAGAAAAGTTGTGGAAATAAAATTATTTCCAGGAGAGTAAAGCCTGTTGATAAAACTTTGAAAGTTTCAGTGGTAATTTAGAAATTGTGAAGTTGCAGCTCCAGTTCCATAGCGACTCTAGTACTTCCAAACATCTTTTAAGCCATTTAACTTTAAAGGTGGAATTTAAATGAAAGAAATTCTACATTTCCAAACCCCCTTCTGCTCTCTCTAACTCAGGGATTTCTTTCTTTAAGTTGTGGTGTCTGTTCTTCCAAACAAAATTGATAAATAATCTATTGATTTCCTTACAGATTGCATCATTAAGAAAAAGTGACAGAGCAGGATATACAAACCGCCTTTGATAATAATAATAATAATAATAATAATAACAATAATAATAATAATAATACCCTCCCAAAGATGGAGAGGTCTCTCTTCAGCCACATATTCAAAATTGCCTTAGTTTTTTTTAATTTTTGGGAGAAAATTAAGTTATTGTCTAAGCTCCATAGCTTTTGTAATTTGGATTCCTAGATATTTAACAGTTTGTTTGACAGGGATATCAAACATAAGTTGTTCATCAGTCTGATATAAACATAAAATTTCGCTTTTGTTGATATTAAAGGAGCCGTCTGTAAGAAATGTCCAAAACTGGTACTGCAGTCACTTTCAAAATATTGTTGAGCGGCGTGTCCCCTCCCCCTCCTCCCCCCGACCAGAGGTTGCCAGGTAGGCTGCAGAATGCAGCAGGAACGTAGGATGCCATGGCTGCCATAATTAGAGCCGAGCTGGCAACCCGGATGCCGAAACAATACTGACTTGGTGATTGGGAGATAGGTGGAGGGTGGAGCTTCAGAAACAATACTGACTTGGTGATTGGGAGATAGGTGGAGGGTGGAGCTTCAGAAACAATACTGACTTGGTGATTGGGAGATAGGTGGAGGGTGGAGCTTCAGAAACAATACTGACTTGGTGATTGGGAGATAGGTGGAGGGTGGAGCTTCAGAAACAATACTGACTTGGTGATTGGGAGATAGGTGGAGGGTGGAGCTTCAGGCCAAAACAAAAAATGACAACATAAACATCAGTTGAGGGCTGCAACTCCTCTTTTTAAACTGGAATATCCTGGCTTGAGTGCTGTTGTCAGTGACATAAGTATTTGAAATGAACATGATTTTTAAATGTCTGTTGACATATCGGGGTCATTTTATTATTGCTCTTACATACAGCTCCTTTACAAGTAACCTCTCTTACTTTGTTTGTAATAATACATTTTCTTGACAAAACCCATGTGTTTTTCCAATCTATCTCATTATATAAATTATTCCAATAGAAAACTGCTTGTTATGGCTAGTGAGTGTGACCCAAGCGCACAGCAACGAGGAGACGTAAGTTTGGTGAAGCCCGTGGGCGTATTTATTTAAGAGGCCAAAAGCAGTGATGAGGAAGTTGGAGTGGGGTGTGGGCTCCGCAGGTGACCGCAGCTCAGCGTAGAAATCCAGAGAACTGAGGAGAAGAGAAGAACGGGGTCAGTGGTGAAAAAAACCACAGCAGGAGAAAAACAAAGGCTGCAACTGCATGAAGCTAACAGCTTAGCAATAGCTGTGAGGCTAAATAGTTCTGCTATAACTTTAGAGAGCTAAACTGTAGGCTGGCCTGTAGTACTTTACCATACGTGTAGACAGGTGAAGCTCTGGCGAGGAATGAAGTGCAGACTGGGTCTTTATACTGGCAGTGGTTGATTGTAGATTGGCAGGCTGGTGTGAAGATTGGTGAGGGACATCAGGTGTGCTGAGCTGAGCCATGGAGCAATCAGTGAGGGGGGAGGGGTGGATGTGAAGGTGAAGAGGAGCGAGCCGTAACAGTACCCCCCCTCCGAGGGGCGCCACCTGGCGACCGTCCGGGAGCGTCGGGGTTAGCCCGGTAGAAGTCCCGCAGGAGAGAGGGATCCATGATGAGCTTCCTGGAGATCCAGCAGCGTTCTTCCGGGCCGTAACCCACCCAATCCGCCAGGTACTGGAACCCACGACCCCGCCGCCGCACCTTCAGCAGCCCTCTAACAGTCCACTGGGGATGACCGTCGACCATCTGAGGAGGCGGAGGGGCTGGGGCGGAGGGCATGAGAGGGCTTGAGGAGACAGGCTTGACCTTGGACACATGAAACACGGGATGCACCTGCTTCATGGAGACCGGAAGCTTGAGACGCACAGCCGCTGGACTCAGGACGTGGTCAATCTCGAAGGGACCGACATACCGCGGAGCCAGCTTCCTGGAGGATACCTGGAGCGGTAGATCGGCAGAGGAGAGGTAGACCTGTTGTCCGGCCTGGTACACCGGTGCCGGAGTGCGGCGACGGTTGGCCCCACGGCAGGAGCGCTTATTGGAGCGTACCAAGGCAGCGCGAACCTCCTTCCACACCCGCCGACATCGCCGGAAGTTGGCCTGGACAGAGGGGACAGAGGCCTCAGACTCCTGGAGAGAGAAGAGTGGGGGTTGGTAACCCAGTGATGCCTCAAATGGAGACGTCCCAGTGGCGGAGCAGGTCAGGGTGTTGATTGAGTATTCCACCCAGGGTAGATCCTTGCTCCAGGAGGTGGGATGGAGAGCAGAGACGCAGCGAAGGGCAGACTCCAAACTCTGGTTGGTCCGTTCCGCCTGGCCATTGGTCTGTGGGTGGTACCCTGAGGAGAGGCTTACAGTGGCGCCGATCTCCCTACAGAAGGCTCGCCAGACCTGGGACGTGAATTGGGGCCCCCGGTCAGAAACAATGTCACTGGGAAGTCCATGGAGCCGGAATACATGCTGGGTGAGGAGTTCAGCCGTCTCAGCCGAGGACGGGAGCTTAGGAAGTGCTACCAGGTGAACAGCCTTGGAAAACCGGTCCACTACGGTGAGAATGACGGTGTTTCCATGGGAAGGGGGAAACCCGGACACGAAGTCCAAGGAGATGTGAGACCAAGGACGACTGGGCACAGGAAGAGGACGTAGAAGTCCAGCTGGTGGCTGATGTGACGCCTTGGCTCTGGAGCAGGTGGCACAGGCAGCGACAAACTCCCGGACGTCAGCTCTCATGGACGGCCACCAAAACCGCCGGCTCAGGAAGGAGAGGGTCCGTTGGAATCCGGGATGGCAAGCAAACTTGCTGGTATGGCCCCACAGCAGCACTTGAGACCGCACCGACTGGGGAACGAAGAGGCGGCGAGGAGGACAGTCGTCCGGCCCAGGTTCAGCATGTTGGGCCCGTTTGACCTCTGCCTCGATGTTCATCGTGACCACCCCTATGACACGAGAAGCAGGGATAATGGGCTCAGGCTCGGACGAGGACTTCTCAGGTGCGTGGAGTCGGGACAAAGCATCAGCCTTAGTGTTACTGGAGCCAGGTCTGTAGGTAAGGATATAGTTGAACCTATCCAGGAACTGTGCCCATCTTGCCTGACGAGAGTTAAGGCGCTTGGCAGCCCGGATGAAGGTTAGATTCTTGTGATCAGACCAGACAACTGTGGGCTCCTCCACGCCCTCAAGCCAGTGGCGCCATTCCTCAAAGGCTGCCACCACGGCTAGCAGCTCTCTATTCCCGATATCTTAGTTCTCCTCTGCTGAACTAAACCGACGGGAGAAGAAAGCACAGGGGTGTAGCTTCTGGTCCTCTGCTGACCGTTGGGACAAGACAGCCCCTATGCCTACCTCTGAAGCGTCTACCTCCACTATGAAAGGTCTGGAGGGGTCAGGATGGAGGAGGACTGGGGCTGTGGTGAAGTGCTTCTTGAGGGCAGCAAAGGCGGCGTCGGCAGAAGGTGTCCAGATGTAGGGACGTTGAGTAGAGGTGAGTTGAGTAAGGGGGGCAGCTATGCGGCTGTAGTTCCGAATAAAACGGCGATAGAAGTTTGCAAATCCTAGGAAACCTTGGAGCTGCCTGCGGGTGGTGGGTTGAGGCCAGTCGACGACTGCTTGAACCTTGCGGGGGTCAGGACGAATGCAGCCATCCTCAACAATGAGTCCTAGGAACTCCACAGAAGGTGAGTGAAAGACACTTCTCAGCCTTAATGAAAAGGCGGTTCTCCAAGAGGCGTTGAATGACCATGCGGACATGCTGGACATGTTCCTGGAGGCCCCGGGAGAACACAAGGATGTCATCCAGGTAGAGGACCACGAATACCTCTAGCATGTCCCTGAGCACGTCATTCATAAGAGCCTGGAAGACTGCGGGTGCGTTGGTGAGTCCAAAGGGCATGACCAAATATTCGTAGTGTCCACGGGGGGTTTTGAAGGCGGTCTTCCACTCATCCCCCTCACGGATACGCACAAGGTGGTACGCATTCCGGAGGTCCAACTTGGTGAAGATGGTAGCACCAACGAGGGGTTCGAAGTTGGAGCTCATGAGGGGGAGAGGGTATTTGTTCTTGATTGTGATGTTGTTGAGCTGCCGGTAGTCTATGCAGGGCCTCAGATCCCCACCCTTCTTCTTGACGAAAAAGAACCCTGCTCCCACCGGAGATGTGGAAGGGCGAATAAGACCCTCAGCCAGATAGTCACTTATGTAACGGTCCATAGCCGCCTTCTCAGGTAGAGAGAGATTGTAGAGGCGACTCACTGGAAGTTGGGCGTCAGGACGGAGCTCAATGGCACAGTCGTAAGGTCGGTGGGGAGGAAGGGTGCAGGCGCGTTCCTTACTGAAGGCCACTGCCAAGTCGTGGTACTCAGCGGGAACCTTGGTGAGATCAGGAGGAACAGGACTGGGCCGCTTAACCGGGGAAGGCGTCTGGGCGGACCGAAGGCAGCGGGCATGGCAGGGAATGCTCCAGCTGAGAATGCGGCCCGAGCTCCAACAGACGTGAGGGGTGTGGAGCTCCAGCCAAGGTCTGCCTAAGATGAATGGCATATCAGGAGAGTTGATAATGTAGGGGCGGATGTTTTCCACATGGTTACCAGAGACCGTGAGGGTGAGTGAGTCGCACCGGTGGGTGACGGGCCCCATAGGGTGTCCATCCAAAGCGAATGCTGAGAGTGACCTCTCCAGAGGTGCAATGGGGAGACCCACCTCCATGGCGTAGCGATGGTCAATAAAGCTCTCATCAGCCCCAGAGTCGATCAGCGCCGGAGTGGTGAGCGTCCCTCCCTGCCAGGCAAGAGTGACAATGAACCTGGCCTTACTGGAGAGGGACTGGGGGTTAACCAAGCGGCTCACTCGGAACCCCCGAGCGGGTGAGCCCTGTCTTTTGACTGCCGAGCTGAGGAGGCTCTGGAAGACAGGATTGGGCATGAGTCAACAGAGTGTGCGGAGCTAGCACAATACATGCAGAGCCCCTGTAGTCTCCGGTGCTCACGTTCTGCAGGAGTCAAGCGAGCTCGTCCCAACTGCATAGGCTCCTCTTCAGCAGCAGAAGTTGAAGAAGTTGGAGAAGGAAGGGGAGACCTGGACAGGCCGATCAAGGCTGACCGGAGGTGGAGCGAGTGGCCTGGATACATTACGACTGTGGTGAGCCCTCTCTCGCTTGCGCTCCCGGTGACGTTCATCAAGAGAAATGGAGAGGGAGATAAGCTCGTACAAGGTACTAGGCCTCTCTACCGGCTAAGGCGTCCTTCACAGGCTCTGCCAAGCCCCGCCGGAAAGCACTGAATAATGCGGCCTCGTTCCATTTGCAGCGAGCTGCAAGGATGCGAAACTCTGTGGCATACTCTGCCACAGAGACAGAACCCTGCTGGAGGGCGGAAAGAGCTGAATCGGCATCCTGCCCATGGACATCATGATCGAAAACAGTCTTAAATTCCTCAATAAAGGCTGCATAGTCTTGCATATAGGGTGCAGAGCCCTCTCGACTAGCCATAACCCACCGACGAGCCTGCCCCGTGGTCAGATTAGCAATGTAAGCTATGCGAGCAGTGGCAGTGGAATACATGCTAGGTTGTAGATCAAAAACGTACTCACACTGCATTATGAACTCCCGACAGAGAGTGAATGACCCATCGTAGAGAGCCGGAGCAACAAGATGGGGCTCCCGTGGGGGAGGCGTGTCTGGCTCAGGGACTAAGTTGGGCCTGGGCGCTGGAATCGGAGGAGCTGAGGACGGAGCGGTCTGTGCTATGAGAGCGGCGACCTGGTCAGTGAGGGCCTGGACTGAGGTGGCGAGACGGCTGACCTGGGTCTGCTGGGAAGAGGCTTGGGCCTGCTGAGCACTTGAAACCGCTTGGAGATCAGTCTTCATGTTTGCAATGACCGTAGAGGCCTCGGATAGCAGACGAGAGTGTTGAGCCAATTTAGCCTCCTGGGCCTGAAGCGGGGTCAAGGGCGGAGTCCTATCCGTCATGCTGGCTGGGTCACTTTGGCCAGAGCTTACTGTTATGGCTAGTGAGTGTGACCCAAGCGCACAGCAACGAGGAGACGTAAGTTTGGTGAAGCCCGTGGGCGTATTTATTTAAGAGGCCAAAAGCAGTGATGAGGAAGTTGGAGTGGGGTGTGGGCTCCGCAGGTGACCGCAGCTCAGCGTAGAAATCCAGAGAACTGAGGAGAAGAGAAGAACGGGGTCAGTGGTGAAAAAACCACAGCAGGAGAAAAACAAAGGCTGCAACTGCATGAAGCTAACAGCTTAGCAATAGCTGTGAGGCTAAATAGTTCTGCTATAACTTTAGAGAGCTAAACTGTAGGCTGGCCTGTAGTACTTTACCATACGTGTAGACAGGTGAAGCTCTGGCGAGGAATGAATTGCAGACTGGGTCTTTATACTGGCAGTGGTTGATTGTAGATTGGCAGGCTGGTGTGAAGATTGGTGAGGGACATCAGGTGTGCTGAGCTGAGCCATGGAGCAATCAGTGAGGGGGGAGGGGTGGATGTGAAGGTGAAGAGGAGCGAGCCGTAACACTGCTGCAGGTTTAGAAACAATATCTCTCTGTATAATATATTTAATGCAATGATTCGTAGTTTTATCACTTAGTAAAGGACAAATATTAATGACATATATGTCATCAGGATTCAACCTTGGAATATTACAATTTCTACCTTTAGGAGCAAAACACAGTAAATAACCTTCTCGCACCGTCTGGTTTTGCATCAAACACAATTGAATATTCTCTAGCACTGAGAGAAATTCTTCATAAGTGAATAAGTGACCATTGTTATTCAATAGTTGACTAACCAGTAAAACATTATTATCAACCCATCTCTTAATATATAAATATTTCTTTTTGAATCTAATATCTTGATTGTTCCAAATGAAACATTTGTGGGGAGAGAAATTGTGTGTGTACATCATGGACCAGGATAATAGAAGTTGGCTGTGAAAGTTAGATAGTTTCACAGGAAATTTGGGAATATTGTAGTTACATCCGAGCTGAAAATGTAGTCCTCCTAATAAATTAAACACATGGGCAGTAATAAAGTTCCAAATTGAGTTTGAATTTTTTAAGAAAAGTTTGATCCATTGACCTTGAAGGAAGCATTTAGTGAAATCTAAGACATTAAGGCCGTCAGAGCATAACTTGTTTATCATCATATCTTTCTTAATATAATGTATTTTCTTTTTCCAAATAAAATTGAATAAAATGTTGTCTATTTTTGTGCATATGTCTTTTGAAACATCAAGAAACATAGCTGCATATAAGTCTGAGAGGCCTTCATCCAGTAATGGTCAAATCCCTCTGAAGCCCAAGATTAAATCTCTTTTGGACTGAGGCAATTAGAGATTCAACATTTTCAGATCATTTCAGAGTTTTGGTCTTTTTCAATTATAATACCCAGATATTTAACCTTATGCTTGACGGGGATCCCTGACACGTCTGTACATCCTTTAACTGGCAGAAGCTCACATTTTGAAATGTTCAGTTTGAGACTAAGTGTTTCTGACTTTGATTGCATCATCAACTTGGATATATTGGAATAAATATGTAGAAAATATTAACTGGAAGAAGGTCTGGCTCTCACCCAACCAATACCTGGTGACAAACAAAGTTAAAGACATTTCATTTAAGTTAATTCATTAATTCTATCCTACAAATGATCACATTGTAAAAAGATTCAAAAGAAACATCGATTCAAAATGTACTTTTTGTTCTACAAATTCTGAAACAATGACTCACTTATTCTGGCTGTGCCCCATTGTTCATACTTTTTGGAATTATGTGTAATTTTGTGTCTGAAAGCATTGAAACTGATTTCAAATTATTTTGGAAGGATGTGTTGTTTGGTGTTTTTGACCATGTAACGATTAGAACAAAGCCAAAAGAAACAATTATTATTAATTTGTTGATTATCCTCGCAAAATTCCACATCCACAAATCAAAATTCTTACAAAAAACCCTATTTTTTTACTTTTCATTGTGAATTTAATCAGTATCTGGACTCTATTAAGTTTTCTACCAATTCAAAATCAATCAAAACCATAAATGTATGTAAATGTTTTGGCTTTCTCTTATAATTTCACCCCCCCTGAGCGGCGGTTCCCCCCCGGTCCGGCAGGGGGCGCTGTGAGCTCAGGCGCCGGAGCGGCAGCACTCAGTACTCAAGCGGACGCTGCACGTGTGTCGGTCCACAGACGGTCTCCGGTGGTGCTGGGAGCAGCAGCAGAACTAGAACCAGAACTCTGAACAGCAGCCAGACAGCCATCACCATGAAGCCAGGTACAGTAACACCGCTGCAGCGGGCCGGGGCCAAGGCTCTGGGCCGGAGGGTCCAGCTTTTAACTCTGAATTATGGTTCTGCGTTAAACGACGCAGAGCCTACGCCGTAGGTTACGCGGCGACGCAAACCGTACGCCGTAGGCTCTGCGTCGGTGTAACGCGGAACCATAAATCAGCCTTTAGTTTCTGCGTCACGTCGCATGCTGTTATTGGATCGAGTAAAGCCTTGAATGGTCGGTTCTTCTGAGCCGTATCAGCCAGAACCGAACAGGGACGAGCTTAGATGTCTGTGCTGTTGTTTATATTGTTTATATTGTTGTTTATGTGAGCGGAGGTGGCGTGAACGCGGAGCCCTCGCGGCTCCGACACGTGGTCCGGTTGTACCAAACTAATCACTTCAGAGGGTTCGGAACCGGGGGTTCTGGGCCACCGCGGGTTAAATCACGTAAACCGGGGGGTTTTAGTTCGCTCCGGCCTCGAGGGGCAACACCTGGGTAACTTTAGAGACCTCTCCACGTGGTCGGGACGGGTTATTTCTTCAAACGCTTAAAAACCACGTGGCCTGTGGCCCTAACCCGGTGCGTTCACGGAACCTAGGAAATGTGATGTTGGAACCGGGTAACGACGTCACAGGTTGCAAAGTTGAAATAAACGTGTTTATGTTTACGACATACACCCGTCCAACAGCGCAGCACCTCATTCATTGAATAAAAAGCCCACTAGCAGTTCTTGTGAGTAATAGTAAGCACAGCTTCTCCGACTGTTCCCATATGAAAGGTTGGGGAGTTCCTGCAGCGATGTTAAAATCGCTGCATTGTCTCTCCATGCGCTTCACGGTCGATTTTAAGGTTACTTTACTAGTTTTACTAGTATTTTAATGGTCTTGGTGCTGGCCTTTTAACGATCCCAAAAGTTGGAACCAGAGCACACATTCAGTTACTATGGCCCCCGATTGTGGACCAGCCTCCCGGAGAACCTCAGGGCCGCAGAGAATGTTTTAAAAGAGGCTCTAGACCCATCTCTTTAATCAGGTTTAATCAATACGTTTTATGTTTGTGTATTGTTTTTATGTAAAGCCCTTTGTGCTGCATTTTTATGTATGAGAAGTGCCATACAAATAAAGTTCCAGTTGAAACTTCCAACTAGGAAACTCGTAAATTCCCACCTAAATGCAAACGGAACATGCCGTGAGCCCAATCAGGGACATGTGAGCGGAGTTCCAGCCCGGCGCTCTGTTTGTTTCTACCAGGGGTCAACCCTGGCCCATCACCACATTCAGTCTTTGGAGCCCCCAAATCACTGCTCTAAAAGAATACTAAATGCTACTAAACTACACCAATTACATTGAATTCAAGTTTTCTTAGCTTATAAAATCACAAAGTAGAAAAAAATACAACCTGATAAATAAAGAAACAGGACAAATAAATAAAAGTTCACTGAAAATAAAATCCAATCAGTGATGGATATAATCTAATATAAATAAAATGTGTAAATTAACCTGTGGTTGGAACATGCCACAAATTAGATACTATTGCAATTTTTTTGTAATAGTCAAACGTTATATCAAAATGTAACAACCATTTCCTTGTTTTTGCAGACTCTGCATATAATAGATGATGTTTGCTGCTCGTCTCTCTTTTTAAATCCAAACCAGTTCCAGATAACGGAGCTGGAGCCTCGTTTAACAACGAGCTCCTCGCTCTCAGATCCGCCTTCCGCCATGTTTGTTACACAAAAACCTCATCAACGGGAATTTGTCGTTTTTACCGCTTAATTCTTACCGTGGGGAATTTTTTTGACGGTATATCGTGAACGGTAAAATATCACCCATTCCTATCGAGGACCAGGGTTGAAGACCACTGGTTGATACGGTCCCAGAGATTCCTAACAACCTGAACCTGTGTTGTGGGTATTTGGAGCTCGAGTTCATCTCTGTCCTCTGTGTTCCAGGTTTCAGTCCTCGCGGGGACCGAGGAGGGCGCGGCGGGGGCTTCGGCGGAGGCCGGGGAGGAGGATTTGGTGGAGGCCGCGGTGGAGGAGGAGGATTCGGGGGCCGAGGAGGAGGATTCGGGGACAGAGGCCGGGGAGGCTTCAGAGGAGGAAGAGGTGAGTGCCCACGCGTTCACCAGTCTCCTGCAACAACCATTTTAGTCCAAGTTGAGACGGACGGAGGTCTGGCTGGTACCGGTGTGGAAACAAGTGTCCTCTTTTCCAGGAGGGTTCAGTTCCCCAGACGGTGGAGGATTCCGTGGACGAGGAGGTGGAAGAGGCACCCCCAGAGGGAGGGGGGGCCGAGGAGGCTTCGGAGGAGGAGGCCGGGGGGGCCGGGGAGGCTTCGGAGCAGGGAGGAAGGTCATGATTGAACCACACAGGCATGAAGGTTGGTACAACTTTAGAACTAGAAGGTGATGAGCATTAATGTGGTAATGACGTTTCCCTCCAGCTGCTGTTCCAGGGAGGAGGAGTTTCTGAGAGTCTCTGGTGTTACATGATGTTTTTTAGTTCGGAATTAATTATTCCCAATTATTTAATTCAGAATTAAACAATCTGAGTCTGGACTTGAGGGAAATGTTTCCAGTCTTTTGAGTGGAGAGACCTGGATCCCTCCTCCCCCGTAGAGTGGGTTGGTGGTGCGGTCTCGGGGAGAAGCAGGGCCAGTCCAACGTGGTGTGTAGCGTCTGATTTGGGTCCTGGTCTGTTGCAGGCGTGTTCATCTGCCGAGGGAAGGAGGACGCGCTGGTGACCAAGAACATGGTGGTGGGGGAGTCCGTGTACGGGGAGAAGAGGATGAACGTGGAGGTGAGTAAAGCTCAGTATCCTGTGGCCCCGCTCTGCGGTGTGGTCTGTAGTCAGACGGGGGTCTGATCACCGCTGCTCTGCTCTCTGCAGGAGGGGGAGACCAAAATCGAGTACCGGGCCTGGAATCCGTTCCGCTCCAAGCTGGCAGCCGCCATCCTGGGAGGCATCGACCAGATCCACATCAAGCCCGGGGCCAAGGTCATGTACCTGGGAGCCGCCTCCGGCACCACCGTGTCCCACGTCTCCGACATCGTCGGCCCGGTCAGTACCACACGCTTACACCAGCCGGGTAACAACACCCAACCTTCCTAGGAGGTTCAGGTGCAGGGCTAGGGATTAACAACCTCACCATTCCATATCCATTCAGTAACACATAGAAATACACAAATACCTGCTGGCAATTTTTCACTATTTTTATTTTCATGCCTATAACACGTGGCATGTTACCTCACATAGAAATGAACTGAGCAATTACAGGACTGTCTCAGAAAATTAGAATATTGTGATAAAGTTCTTTATTTTCTGTAATGCAATTTATTAAAAAAAAAAAAAAAAAAAAAAAGTCATACATTCTGGATTCATTACAAATCAACTGAAATATTTCAAGCCTTTTATTATTTTAATATTGCTGATTATGGCTTACAGTTTAATATTAAGATTCCCAGAATATTCTAATTTTTTGAGATAGGATATTTGAGTTTTCTTAAGCTGTAAGCATGATCAGCAATATTAAAATAATAAAAGGCTTGCAATATTTCAGTTGATTTGTAATGAATCCAGAATGGATGACATTTTAGTTTTTGTAATTGCATTACAGAAAATCACAATATTCCTGTAAACTTAGCTGCACCATAATGGCTCACTTGTGCATTTGTACTGTAGTACAAAAGTTAAAATAAAAAAGCATGACAGTTCTTTCCCCTTGGACATTGTAATAGACCTCACATCTGATATAAAACATTAGCAGCACCATAATAACACTTGTGAACAAAAGTAAAAACACAAAACCGGTCTGTATCAAAATTTAACGTAAAGATCATGTAAACTCTTTGGTGTTCCTTCTTTAAATGGGAATTCAAAATTCAGAGTCCAAACGTCTGATCTGAAAGATTTTCCTCTTGCCATCATTTGGTTGCGTGCAGCCACCGTCCACAAAACACGTATCTAAGAAAATGCTGCGAACAGTGTCCCTACTGGCCAGGAGGGGAATCATTCAGAGGCTTTGCTTAATCCATATTGAATTAGGGCGGGGAGAATTGCGATGCATCGATTTTTCAATATTTTAACCCAGCCCTATTCAGGAGTAGCTCCGGACCGACCAGAAATAAGTCTGTCAAAGGTTATTAATAGAGATGAAGTAAACTCCAATAATTGTGGAACTGTATTTAAAAGAAACATCCAGCATAACGTGGTATATAAGTCATAGCGCCCGGTCCTCAGGAATATGTCCTTCATTAAAACTGCAAACTATGGTAATGTTGCCCATTCAGAGTAGAATACTGATTGAATGTTGAGAGTAGAATACTGCTGGTAAATGTTGAAGGTAGAACTGCCGTGAGGGTGTTGTGGTTGTCGGGCTGACGGCTCTGCTGTTGCAGGACGGGCTGGTCTACGCCGTGGAGTTCTCCCACCGGTCAGGCCGAGACCTTCTCAACGTGGCCAAGAAACGCACCAACATCATCCCCATCATCGAGGACGCCCGGCACCCGCACAAGTACCGCATGCTGGTCGGTGAGTACAAGTACAGGGATGGAAGTATTCCAGCACCGGGCCGGATCTCCAGCAGATGGAGGTTTTTTTTCTTTCTCGGCGTGCAGAGTTTAACTGATTAATAAAAAATGAAAAGATGAGTAACTTTAACGTTTACATTTAAATATGTGTTGATAAACTACGGGATATTGTCAGTTTGAGTCAACTGAGTTCGTCTACCAATGGAATGAGGGGAAAGCAGCTCAACCAAACTATGGCCCAGTCCCAATCCCCCCTAGTCCTACTTTTCAGCACTACCCCTAAATTTTGTGCGTTCCCGTGAGGGTAGTGGTGTCCCAATTCCTCTTTGCATGTAGGGCTAGAGGACATAACGAGGGCTAGTGTGTATCAATCTAGCCCTACAGAGCGAGGGATTTCAGATACTGACTCGCCGACCGAGGCCCTGAGGAAAAATTTCCCAGAATGCTTTACGTCATCATTTGCAGACTGAATCAAACAAAAAAACATGGCGGACATTTCTTATTTTTTAGTGAAATCAATATTTTGAGTTAGTTTCTGCATAAAAATTAGTTTTGATTACATTTCTAGCAAGAAATATATATTTTACTTTCATAATATTCACTCAGTGAATGTACATAATCACTCGCTTGCTCGTTGTTGCAAAGATCTCGCCAGAATAAAGGCTGATTTATGGTTCCACGTTACACCAACGCAGAGCCTACAGCGTAGGTTACGCGGCGCCGTACCCTACGCCGTAGGCTCTGCGTTGATTTAATGCAGAACCATAAATCAGCTCCCGAGCCGGCGGCTCTTCTCATCCCCCGAAAACATCAGATCAAATTTCTTACCAGGCGTTATTTGGATAAACTGAGCCCAGGTTGGGGATCTTAACGGTTACTTTTACGCCTGAAAAAATATTACAACTTAATAAAGTGACATATTAACAGCGCTATAGCTGAAATTAAAACAGCTTTTATCTCTGGGCTTCCTGATATGGTGTGACGTTTGTGCAAACGTAACTACGCAGTCGCTTACGTACCCGAACCTAAACCACGCAGTGACGTAGCAAGTGGTGTCCCAATCCCTAGGGAACATTACAAGGACCTAGTGGTAGTGGGTGAGGACTAGAGGTAGAAAGTAGGGGGGGGATTGGGACTGGCCCTAAGCCTTGTAAGTAGCCCCGGACCTGGTCCAGCAGCAGCAGCTCATGTCCTGACCGCTGCTTCCTCTCCAGGCATGGTGGACGTCATCTTCGCCGACGTGGCCCAGCCCGACCAGACCAGGATCGTCGCTCTGAACGCTCACAACTTCCTGAAGAACGGCGGACATTTTGTCATCTCCATAAAGGTAACAAAGGTTTTTGCAGCTGAGTCTGTGGCGTGAGGCGGCGAGATCCTCCCCTATCTGAACTGGTCTCTTGCTTCTCGTCCAGGCCAACTGCATCGACTCGACGGCGGCGCCGGAGGCCGTCTTTGCTTCGGAGGTGAAGAAGATGAGCTCTGAGAACATGAAGCCCCAGGAGCAGCTGACCCTGGAGCCGTACGAGAGGGACCACGCCGTGGTGGTGGGCATCTACAGGTGAGCCCCGCTCTAGCTGACACCACATCATGTAACCTGGGGGAGGCTGGACACGCCCCTAACTATTTAGAGGGGGAATGCATTGACCTCACTTCCCCACTGGACCACCCCCCTTACTGCACTGAGTGGTAAAACATCAGCAAAAACAGCTGCAACTAGTGGAGAAGACGGGATAACAGCTGATTATCAGCTTAAATTAAAGTCAGTTGGACTTGACAGTGACCCGTACAGTTACCCCAAGAACCAGTGGTCCATGGACATTAATATTTGGTACAGTTACCAAGAACCAGTGGTCCATGGACATTAATATTTGGTACAGTTACCAAGAACCAGTGGTCCATGGACATTAATATTTGGTACAGTTACCAAGAACCAGTGGTCCATGGACATTAATATTTGGCCACCATTCCAGTTTCCTGATATTTATATGTACTTAATTTCTACACCGGGGAAATACACGAAGCAAAGCTTGAAGGCTTACAAAAGTCTTGACGCTTGGTCCGACTTCAAGGCAGGATTTGTTGTAGAAATTAAAGTGATGAAGACACCGAACTTTATGATTTGACCGTTTAACGTTAGCTACCCAAAAATCCAACATTACCCGATACTAAATGGGAACCACAAATCCACGTTTCGGTGTCTGGAATCCAGTTGTTTCTGTGAATTGCAGAGATCCATTTGTCTCTCTTAAGCTTATTTTTCGGCAGTCTGTAAAATGATAACTCAGATTTCTTGCTAAATCTATGAGTACAGTCGATCGCACAACAGCGCTCTCCCATTTTAGATGTTTTCCAGTTGCTCAAACTGAAAGTTTACGCTGACACTCAGTCTTTCTGACACTCAGTCCGTGTGCCGGCTGGGCCGAGTTTCTCTGATCAATGTCCTGAAACTACTGTTCTCTTCTCTCAGACCTCCACCCAAACAGAAGAAATGAGGCGTGGACCGGAGATCAACGTTTCATCCACCACCTTCTCC
This sequence comes from Cololabis saira, assembly GCF_033807715.1. Classification (NCBI taxonomy): domain Eukaryota; kingdom Metazoa; phylum Chordata; class Actinopteri; order Beloniformes; family Belonidae; genus Cololabis; species Cololabis saira. Next base: position 1,605,207 of record NC_084589.1, read on the forward strand.
TGGAGCTCCGCTGTACATGTCGCCCTCGCCACCAACCCTCCTGCAGGACGTGAAGCCACACCCCACTTCTACGTCCTCATAGTTGAAGGATCTCCCCCGCTCCTCCGTCAGGCCGGAGCTCACCAGTCCTGCTCCTCTAGACGGCTGCTCAGAACTTGTCCCGGAGCTGCGGCCGTCTTCCCAACGAGTCAGGTTTCACGCCGTTCAGCAGGAAGTTACGCTTTCAGCTCCAAACTTTATTTGCCACATGGAGACTCTGGGGGTGTGTCTGGGAGAGGCAGAGCTGTTTTGTTTTCATAATCTACCCCATATAATTTAGTATCAAGATGTTTATCTCTGACCCGTTTGTTCAGCTCATGTTTCTTCTGCTTGTTTTCTTTTGTCTTTTGAGTAAAAAAAAGGTTGTTTTTAAATAAAAGCTTTGTTTTTTTTTGATTGGTTGTAACTTTATTGATGTAAGACATGAGTTGGTACCGAATGCTGTACTGGATGTGTCACCATCCGAGCCAAGAACCGGGTGCAGGGCTTTTGGACGGAACAGAGCTGCTGCAGAGAGCTGCTGCGGCCACCAGGGGGCGCCAGCAGCATCTTAACAGCCGCCTCATTAACGGCTTGAATTATGTCAATATGCTTCGACTGACGGTGAGAAACGGAGAGTGAAAAGTCACGGCTTTTCAAATGTATTAAAGTCAAGTGCTGATTTTATTTTTTTTTTAAAGCAGCATCATTCTTGACTTAAACGCCGCAAAGCCGACGTTTCCTCGTGAAAGCGGGAGGTGAAGTTGTAAGTTAAAAACGGGCCAGAAAAGTTCCTGCGCGAGGAGCGCGCATGCGCGGGGCTTCAGTGAGCAGTACGCGGTCCCCGGTCACGTGGTTCTGGGGAGAGCTTCGGGGACTTTTTTTTTCCCCCGGGTGTTTCTTTTTTTTATTGAACATTTTGAATTTACAAACAAGACACATTGGGAGACTTTTTCGGGTTTTTTTTTTATTGAAAAAAACACCCGAAATTTACAAACGTGTTTCGGGGTCTTTTTTTTTTTTAATTGAACATTTTTAATTTACAAACAAGGCCCATGGAGAGCTTCGGGGACTTTTTTTCGGGTGTTATTTTTTTATTTTTATTTTTATTGAACTTTAAACGGAACATTTAATTCCCCCCTCATCTTCGGTTCCCGCGGTTCGGGATTGTTCGGTTTGTTTTGGCCGCCATTTTGTGGGAAGCGTCTCCGAGCGCGCGCCCAACAGCTGTCCAGAGCGCGCGGGCCAGGCTCGTGCTCGCTGGTGTCGGGAGCGCGCTCTGCAGCCCCGGTGAGTGAGCGGTACCAGCACGGTACCAGCGGACTGAGCGGTACCAGCAGGAGGGGCAGGCCGACCCGGTTCCCCGGTCTGTGTGAGCGGTACCAGCACGGTACCAGCCCCCCCGTCCCCCCCGGTCCGGGCGGGTTCGGTCCTGCAGCTGGTCCGGCTCGGACCGCCGGCCCAGTTCGGCCCCGTGTCTCCATGGCGGCGCTAGCTGCCTGCTAGTTAGCTGCAGCAGAACCGGACCGGACCGTTCACTGAGCCGGTACCAGGTCGATGATCCGCGGGGACTGACCCGGACCAGGGCTCGGTTCTGACCCGGACCAGGGCTCGGTTCTGACCGAACCCCGTTACTGGAGTGTTGTGATAGCTGGGGAGGACTGGCCCGGAGGAGGGGGCTCGGTTCGGGAGAGAGGGGGTCCCAACATGGCGGCTCCGCGGGACCCGGTTCGACCCTCCGCCTGAGGTAAGAGCTGCTGGTGCTGGTTCTGGTGATGGACGGGTTAGGGGGGGTTCGGGCCGGGCCGGCCCGGTTCTACCAGGGAGGATGCTTTGATTGACAGCTGTGATGGTGTCGAGCTTTCATCAGAACCGGTCCGGCCCTGCCTGGCAGGGAGGGAGGGACCGGTACCGGTACCGCAGTACCAGCCTCCCCGGAACAGGGAGGGGTTCTGGGGCCCGGGCACGGGCCCGGCCCAGTCATGACTAGGGTTCTGGTTCTGGTCCGGCCCGGCAGCAGGGAGGGGTTCTGGTTCTGATCCGGACCAGCAGTCATGACTAGGGTTCTGGTTCTGATCCAGTCATGACTGCAGGTTTGAGTGTTTCTGCAGAGGTTCCAGCTGCTGCAGAGGTGGGACTGGTTCTGGAGGTTCTGGGGGTTCTGGTCCTCCAGAACCTCCGGGTCACCCAGGTCACCCCCGGGCCGAGGAGACGGATCCTCGGCTCGGCACCGATCAGAACCCATCAGAACGGATCAGAACCACGGTGTCAGAACTCTGCTGAGCCGGTTTAACCTGAGAGAGGGGAAGCCCAGGTCCAGATCAGGGGGTTCTGGCCCGTCTGGTACAACAGTTATAGCCACTCACGGGCTGGCCGGAACCACCGGCGGGTCACCTTTTCTCAGACTGAGGTTCTGGACCAGTCACCTTTTCTCAGACTGAGGTTCTGGACCAGCCCGGGCCAGAACCTGGACATGTGTTCTGGTTGTGGCTCCGCCCCTCACCAGAGGAACATGTGAAGAAAAGCAGGAGGAAGTTGGACCAGAGTGGTCTCATTAAGGCCCTGACACACCGAGCAGTCTGTCGGCCGTGGGGCCGTCCATGAGCGTCGGTGCGTCTGTCAAAAAAACATGGCGGACATTTATTTTTTTTAGTGAATAAAATCAATATTTTGAGTTAGTTTCTGCATAAGAATGCGTTTTGATTACATTTCTAGCGAGAAATATATATTTTACTTTCATAATATTCACTGTGAATGTATATAATCACTCGTTTTCCCCGTTGTTGCCAAGATCACGCCAGAATAAAGGCTGATTTATGGTTCCGCGTTACACCAACGCAGAGCCTACGGCGTAGGTTACGCGGCGACGCGCGCCGTACGCCATACCCTACGCCGATTTAACGCGGAACCATAAATCAGCTCCGGAGCCGGCAGGCAGAAATCCCGAAATATTCGGAGCAAATTCCTTAACAGGCGTAGCTACAACTGTTAGATTTCATCTATTAAACCAACATTTATCTTCCTAAATGATTTATTTCAGCCAGCAGTAATTCTCCACAGAGCTGCAGGTTTCTCCCCGGGACGACGGCAGGTCGACCTGGCGATCACGTCTGTACGTGAGCTGCTGCTGCGCCCCGGACCGGCGGCTCTTCTCCGAAAACATCGGATCAAATTGAAACGCAGACTGCGCAGAACGTACGTGCTAGTTGCCGTTGGGTGTCGTCTTTGCGGTGTGTCTAGTGCTTCTTTTTTAGCCGACCCAGCCCGACCCAGCCCGACACAGGCGACGCCAGGCGACACAGCAGTCGGCCGACAGCGGGCGACGTCGGGTTGGTGTGTCCTCGACTTAAGACCGTCACTAAAAGGTGTAGAAATGTTCCACCTTGAAACGTAGCGAGAACGAGTGACCTTTCACTCGCTAGAGTGACCCGTCTCATAGTCCATGGGCCAGACCAGATATCAGTACCACTCAAGGTGACCAAACCTTCCTGAGTGTCAGCTGGATCAGAGTTACCCACCTCCTTCAGAAAATTACATTTTAGAAGCTGCTGCATATCCTGGTTTAGACTCATGTACAGGAAATCTGTCAATGTTTCACTATATTGTCTTTGGTATCATTTTAAAGGGGACCTTTTAAGCATTCATTCAAGCTAAGATGTGAATCTTTCTGACCAACATAGAGGTCACTGCAGCTCTTTAAAGTATAAACAACACACATTTTTACACCATTTTCACCTAAATGATATACTATCTTTTAGCCCTGTGTCATCTAGGAACCACAGAGACACAAAATACAAAAACTGGAATACTCACAGGATCATAAGGATTCAGGAAATGTATCACATCTTAGCTTGAATGAATGCTTTAAAGGTCCCCTTTAAAATGATACCAAAGACAATATAGTGAAACATTGACAGATTTCCTGTACATGAGTCTAAACCAGGATATGCAGCAGCATCTGAAATGTAATTTTCTGAAGGAGGTGGGTAACTCTGATCCAGCTGCCACTCAGGAAGGTTATCATACCAGAATATTATCTACAGACATGGATCTTTTCAAAAATTATAAGCAAGTTTGGTCACCTTGAGTGGTGCTGACCAGTGAAATGTTGGGCTGTGGCCCCTGGACTATCACTCCTGCAGCTCCTGAGCCGGTCCTGGACCGGCGCTGGTACTCCCCATCTTCATGTTAGACAAGTGCCACCTCAGGTGAACGACGGCACATAACGCTATTCACCTTCTTATTTATCTAACATTAAAATGAAAACTGAAAAAGGGGAATACAATCAAGTGGGTAATCCTAAGTACCCCAATGAGCCACCAGTTTGTAGCTCCAGCTCCAGCAGGAGATGGTTCCTCCGGGTCACAGCTCCCCGGAGGTCCCACCGCCACATCCCAGTCCGGTTCAGGTTCAGGGCTGGATCTGGACCAGGCCCCGGAAATTAAGAAGTTCATAAAAAAGTTCTTAAGTGCAATTCCTCAATATTTTCTTAAGAACTGTCATTTCTTACGAATTTCTTATTTTTTATTTTATTTTTCCTACTTAAGAACTTCTTAAAATATGTCATTGCATTGCACGCGCCAACAAACAACATTTATACAGGTAGTTTGGGTCTTAACCGTCAGTCACTCACTAAACATGGAGAAGGAGAAAAAGAGATGCAGGAACTTTTCAAGGTTATGGTGGATGAGATTAATGTGCAAAAAAAATAATATTGGGGAAAATTAATAATAATTAACTACCACGCTAACTAACATGCTAACAAACAGTTAACAGGCTCTTTGTGTAATTAATTACAAAGTATATCCTCAAACTATGACCTACTAGTCTAAACTTGTCTAAAATGTGTTGAAAAAGGTGATATTAGAGGCTGACCTTTTCACAGAAGAAATTTTAAGACAGGTCAAGGTTGTCTTTAAGTTAAGAAAAAAATCGAGAACAAATTTGAGAACTTTTATTTCAAGAACACCATTTATTCTTAAGTTTTTTTCTTAAGAAACTTAAGAAGAAAGTTGAGAAAATACTTAAGAACGTTTTTGGAGAATATGACTTCTCTTTTTTCTTCTTCAGAATGAAAAAAAATGACACTTAAAAAGATTTTTTTTCTTAAAGGGGACATATGGCATTTAATGTATATTTTAAACAGGCCTTGAATGTCTTAAAAACAATCTAAAGCTTGTTTTTTCTACATAAATCAGAAATTCAGCCTGTGGGCCATGTCTCTATTTTTACCGCTTCTAAAGCCTTTTTCTGTGCTGAGGGGAGGCGAGGCTATGATAATGAGGCTCTGTGCTGATTGGCTGCTTGAATGACGTGTAGGAGGGGAGGGAACAAAGCCTCGCTCCGGGGAGAAGAGCCGGCTGCGTACACAAAACGTGTCCCATGCGAGGAAGCTTCTGCGACAAAATAAATTCCATTACTTTATTTTTTTTGTATTGGACTGTCCTAACTGGCCGTGAGTTTAACGGTTTCAGTGTGGACAGACAGCGTCCGATGTCACGCAGCTCGACGTGATAGTCGGACGCTCGCATGCAGTTACACGCTGTAAACGGATCTTAAAGCCTGAATTACGGTTCTGCGTTAAATCGAAGCGTAACCTACGCCGTAGGCTCTGCGTTGGTGTAACGCGGAACCATAAATCAGCCTTTAGTCACCTCGTCTTCACACAGGAAGATTTCTCATCATTTCTTATGTTACAAGACAAATGAATCATGTTAACTGTAAAGAAATCACAACACTGAATTTTCACAAATGGCAACTTTATTGTTAAAAAAATAAAAGAACATAAGTTGTATATAAATAACATGTATGCACTATTGCTGGCTCAAGGAAGGACCGTGCGTCTTCTGAAGGTGTCGTTGAAGTTTCAGGTGCTTGGAAGATCTGAAAACATAAAGAGAAAAAAAATGTATTACTAATTTACCTAACGAGTGAGTGGCTCCGTTAGGGAACACTGGAGCCGCCGGGGCCCGGGGCTCCTCACCGGTCCGGTCCGTGAGCAGCTCCGGCAGCTCCGTGAGGAGCCCCGGTGCTCCGGAGCTAAGCTAAATACTTAGCCCATGCAAAAACAAACTTGTAGACAAATTTAAATAACATAAAAAAATAACGTCATTACCGCTGACTCGTGTGCAGTTGCCGGGTCCGTACTGTGGGAACTGATACTTTTATGAGGGTAAGTGTCGATGCAAAACCTCATTTTAACTGTCCCTTGCTGTTAAAACAGCCACCGCTGCTGAACAATGGCTGGAGCTCCAGCCGGCGGAGCTGGTTGTGGGCGTGGTTTCAGCAGCGGAGGACGACCTATGGAAATCTGCTCCCGTCGTTACGTACGGGAGCAGATTCTGAACGGCTCAAAAAAGTCACATGACACTGGAAAATTCATTCGGGCGGGGGATACAGACCCTGCAGATTTTCATGGGATTTCATCGTCCCTGTGTTGGCAGGGTGAGGGGAGACCACTTTATATATGTTAAAACAAGAAAAAACGTGTTTTTCATAATAGGTCCCCTTTAAGAATGTTTTGTGAATCCGGCCCCTGGCCAGCCAATCTTCAGCTCTCAGACAGACGTCCTCACATTTCTCTGGAGGACTCTGGTCTGCAGAGGACACTGGTCTGCAGGCGTCCACGTCCAGACCACCCGGCCTCACACTGGCTCGGAGGTTTGGTTCCCTCACAAACGTGGTTCTGGACATTTAAACCAAACGTGTCCAGGGCAGTGGTCTTCGACCCTGGTCCTCGGGGCCTACAGTCCTGCATTTCTTACATGTTTCAGCACACCTTGATACGAGTGAGCGGGAACGTCACAGACCTTGGTGGCGTGATGATGACGAGCGTTTCTCAGACTCAGGTGTGTTGCTGCGAGCAAACATCCAGAACATGCAGGATAGTGGGCCGTGGACCAGGATCAGGAAACACTGCTCTACGCTAGGTTACCCTCAGGTGTAGGGCTGAAACGATTCCTTGAATAATTCGAGTAATTCGATTACAAAAAATGATGGAGGAATTTTCTCTGCCTCGAGGAATTGTTTAATTTTGCAGCTCAAAGCAGGTATTTCACCCGGACTACGTTTAATGTGGCACAACGCGCTGACGCGCGCACGTAAAGGAATAAGAAAGAGGCAGCGGATATGTTTGGTTTTTGTAACATGCCATGCTCGGGCGGGAGACACGTGTGCTTAACTTTTATTTTCAATCCACGCTATATTGTTCTGGTCCGTTCTCCTATTTGTTCCCCCTCTAACCCGGTACATACACAGGTTCCTCTAAACATCTGTTCCCGCTACAGTTTTAACTAAAAGAAAAGGCAGAAAATGTCAGAAAAATAAAAACGTAATAAAGCATACTGGGTAGTTTTCAATTTTATCTCTGTAGTCATTGATGGATAAAACAAGCAGCACTGGAGCCTAATGTGCTCCAATTCAGCAGGGCTCAGAATTTTATTTTGAACACTGCCAAAACTCGAAATCTTATCAAGACTTTAACTTAAAACTTAACTAGAACTTAAAATGTGCTTGACACAAATGAAAGTTCAATTGAAACACGTGGGGAAAACAGCTGTTTTTTTAAGTGATGTGTGTTATCAGGTGTAATGGCATTTTTAGGTTAGAAATAAGAACATTTCTTGGTAAGATCCTTAGTTTTTTGAGTGAAGGCAGTGAATTTGGTCGACTGGTGTAAGTTCAGGGTTTTTAAATGCACATGAACCTACTGTATTATATAATTTAGTCTTAGTAATGTCAATTAACATCTAACATCGTATGTATATCTATAATTGCTCTTTAACTAAACAAAAATATGTTTTATCCGATTACTAAAATATTCGATAGCTGCAGCCCTAGTCCCATGGAAGCTGCAAGGGGGTACTTAGTATTGCCCAGAAGAGTCTAATATGTGTCTATTAAGAAGCCACTTTAAACAAATGATTTATTTTTTGTTTTACACAAAAAAGTACAGAAAGGGCAACTGATATTTCAACATGACTGGCATTTTGTGGATATTCAGAACATGGGTACAAAACCTGACGGTAACTTTTAAGATTGTGCAGAGGAGTGTTTGAAGTTGAGGTTTGCTGAGAACCTGCTGAAGCTCGAAGCATCACTGAACTCAGAAACCCACGTGGACGTTTCAGTTCTCCTGTTGGCAGACCTTCAGCCTGCTCTTGGGGACTGCCTTCATTCAGAAGGAACGGAGGGTTTCATGGCCTCCAACGGAGAAGTCCATGTGCACAGGTGTCACATACCCATGAGCCAGGCACATGTCCTTCTGTACCAGTTTTCCCTCCGAGCTCAGACAGGAGGAGCCACTGCTGCCACCGCTCAGGTTCTGGAAAGACCAGGTGTAGTTTTATAGACGGAGCTCTGGGTTTTTGGTCGTGGCGCCATTTGTCAGCCCAGTGGTGGATTCTGGGTAGGAATGTATGTAAGGCTGTGTGTTGCCGTGGTGATGCTGCGAGCTGTGAGCCGAATGTGGACGGGCTGAAAGTGGTCTTGAACTGGAGCAGAGGCGACAATACCAGGGCAGGTCTTAATGATGGCTGGGTTGGGGGGGGGTCTCCCTGCTGAGACCTCACACTGGCCGGCTCTCAGATAGGAACTTGGCGTTGGGTTGGATGCTGACAGAAAGACTCCTGCTGGGATTCAAACCAGGGACCTTCTAGCTATGTAGTTTGTGTATGTGGAGGCTAATAGAAATCCCCCGGGGAGCTTTCCATGACTCAGAACCCACTGGACCCTGTAGTCCACCGTGGTTTAGGGCCAGGCTGGTGTCAGGTCAGACCGAGTGCTGGCCATCTCACTTCCAGGTGGAGTCTCCAGCAGAACTAAGATTGGCTGCAGCTCCTCAACTGACCACATAAGGCGCACCTCCACTGACCTGCACGTTGAAATGTCTAACTTCAGAGCAGAAAGAAATATATTTATAGTCTGGCACAAAAACTTCTTGGTCTCAGTCATTTCATTTCACATCCATGACAACTCTGATGTTATCGTCATGACGATGCACTGACTAAAGCCTGAATTATGGTTCTGCGTTAAACCAACGCAGAGCCTACGCCGTTGCCGTGACGCCATCATGAATCCTTCGGACTTCTCCATCACTCCATTTTGTGCGGTGCAAAACCCCCCTAGAACGCTAGTTGACACTTGGTTTAGTTTCTGGCTTTTCCGGTCACAGTGAATCAAAGAGATAAGGACAACTATTGTACAAAAAACCAAAACAAAAAAAAATCACACATACACAGAGAAAAGAGCGCTGAAAGTTCACGAACCGGAACCAGAAATGCGTTGCTACCAAGCTAACCAATCACAGCCCTCTCGGTCTGCGTTGGGTCTGCGTGGCCTCGGCGCGTACCGGTAGTTACATTTTTTGGGAGGTGCACGTCAGACTACGGCGTAGGCTACGGAGGTTTAACGAAGAACCATAATTCAGCTTTAAAACTCTCAGTAGTTTGTACAACCCTGGCGCTACACGCAGCAGTAATGTTTGAATTTACCGTCAGATCAGCATAAAGGCTGTATTCTGTTGTAAACGGCGGGAGCTGGTAGCCACAGCTAACTTTGATTGACATACGGTGGGCGTGTTCTCTTTGGCTCCTGGGGCAACATGGATCCCGGGTCAGGTTGAAGCAGGACTCCTTTCAGAGATTCAGCATTATCACATCCAGGTCCCGGCATTCACCTGTAATTTGCAGATCAGCTTTGCCGGACTATCCACTGAATGTCCGGTGAAATCCGGTGATGGGCCGGTCACCCTCGCTTTTATACCGCTACTGCTTAGCGAATGCACCATATTCCACGTGAAAGCGGAAATGTGATGTGTACACGCAGCTGGAGCAACATGGTAACGTGGAGCTTTACTGACCACAGACCAAAACAGTTGAATCAGTATTTAAATACAATATAAAAAAATACCTATCTGATACGTTTTCCGTCTTTCAGCTGACTCCGAAGAGCTTCTATGGGGTTCAGGTCTGGAGACTGGCTAGGCCACCCCAGGACCTTGAAACGCTTCTTACAGAGCCAGTCCCTGCTTTGCCTGGTTTCCCTAACTCTGCGTTTCGGGTCAATGTCATGCTGGAAGACCCAACAATGACCCATCTTCAATGCTCTTACCGAGGGGAGAAGGTTGTTACCCAAGATCTCGCCCTACATGGCCCTCAATACTGGTCCCCTTTGCAGGAAACTTTGTGATTTTATCAGCTAAGAAAACTTGAAGGGCAAGGGTACTTTTGCTGTTTGCACTGTTATCCCACTGTTTAAGCCATAGAGTTTGAATAAATGTTGAATCTGTTCTTACATTTCAAACTTGTTTCATTTGAGTCGTTACAGTTTTGCAGTACCGGTGTAACTAATTTAATTGGTTTTTATTAATTAAATTTAATTGGTGTAGTTTAGTAGCATTTAGTTTTCTTTTAGAGCAGTGATTTGGGGGCTCCAAAGACTGAATGTGGTGATAGATTTATAGTTAAAAAGGTGGAGTTGAATTGGTATTTTTTTAATCGTCATTTTTATCGTTATCAGGATAAATGCCAGAAATTATCGTGATACATTTTTTAGTCCATACCGCCCATCCCTACCGTCCACTATTGTTTCGGACAATGGATCCGGTCTAACCCTAACCCTAACCTCTCAGGAGGATGTACACTTTCTGTGGTGGGGCTTCTACCCTAAAGGCTGGTCCCCGGGACGATTTAGCCACCTCATGCCGACTTAGGAAAAACTTCAAATAAGTTATGGGTAGTTGTTGAATAAGTTAAGAGCACCATAAAGCGTGCTGGGATATGTCATAGTACAGCGAGGTCCTGCATGCACCGATCTGCTGATCTATGCCGGTGAGCGGCTCGTGCGTCGCACATGGGCGAGCCATAAGTTCACACGTTCACACACGTCACCTCAGTACTCCGCTGTAAACAGTCGTCTTTCTGAGAGTCCCATACACGGACATGAACTATGGAGAAGTTAAACTACCTTTGGGCGTCAGTTGTGAACACGGGCATCGTTGGTATGAGGACTTTATAAGTTGTGTATATGTCATGTTTGCGTACAACCCGTTAAGAATGTTTGTATAGGCCCGAAATAAAAATAAAAAACCTGTGACAGGGCCTCAAAATAACTCTGTGGCTATGGATGGTGGACAGACATTAATACTCCCCAGTACCCTGAGTTCCTTCAGTATCAATACTTCTGCTGGTGTCGGTCCTGAACAACCACACTCTCACGGTTCAGTGGAGGTGTCAATCATCTGTTCCCTAGACAACACACTTGTTAATTGACCCTTTGTCAGCCTTCTGATTGGTCCCTGACTGACCAATCAGAAACATCATCCTCCGTCGCTGCATGCGGGTCAGAATATCCGGTTGGACGGAACAGCCGTCTCTCTCCTTCACATGAATGGAAAAAGTGTAGTTTTTACTTCCCTTGTATCCAAATTTAAATCACTGGACTTTGTATTAAACTTTGTATTAGTAAAAGTAACACTTGTAGTGCAGTGAGGGTGCAGCGTATTTTTATCCCCAAACTGGCAGAAATCTGGTCCGTACTTCCAAAACAAAGTGGGCTCGGCAGCAGCTACAACCCATAGCTACAACCGCAAAGGCCTTTATTTATCAATCTTAAAATGGGTAAGCGGTTGTAAAAGTGACACCTGCTACCGAGAGAATCCCAGAAATACATTTCATCATCCCAAAAACGACTGTACATTACGATAAAGCTATGTGGACGGCCAGACTCGCAGTTCAACCTTTCCACCATGCTATCAGCTAAACTCATCAAAACAGTTTTTTTAACTCACTACATGGCACCTTTTCCTTTTTATTTATATCTAGTTGCTATTGATTTTCTTTTGTCCAATAATTAGAAAATAAATTGATGTAAAACCCCATTTTTACCCCATGAAAGTGGACGGGAGAGATGACAGTTTTGTCCTACCTAGCAATGGGGGCGGGGCTTGACAAAGGGTCAATTGAAGAGTGTGAACGGTGGGTCAAACTGATCTGAAAACATCAGACGGTCTGTCTGTCAGTCTGTCACATCTCCACATTTTCCATTTGTTTTATTTTTGTTTTTTTGTGAAAAGTGCAAAGCAAACAAGAGCTCTCTCTTCAGGAAGTGTTGGGTATGTATGTCGTTTCCCACAGATGTATTCGCAAGTTTATGTCATGTTCTATGTTATTTTATTGCGAGAAATTACACAATAATACAACCTGACCCTGCTGTTGCTATATAAACTTTATTTCTAAGTTAATTAATTAATTCTGAATGATTTAATTCGGAATAATTAATTCTAAACATCATGTAACCGTGGCCACTGTTGCTGCTGGTCTGCTGGCTTTCAGGCATCACATTAGAGAAGATCTCCAGGTGACCCTCGTACACCCAATCAGCACCTGCATCCCAGAAACCTGGACGACTCGCTTCCCTGCTCATACCTGTCCAAGGTGTTCTGGCTTTGCTGCGTCTGGTGCTGGTGTTGGTGTTGGGTCTGGTGTTGGGTCTGGGTCTGGTGTTGGTGTTGGGTCTGGTGTTGGGTCTGGTGTTGGGTCTGGTGTTGGGTCTGGTTCTAGGTCTGGTGTTGGGTCTGGTTCTAGGTCTGGTGTTGGTGTTGGGTCTGGTGTTGGGTCTGGTGCTGCTGGGTCTGGTGTTGGGTCTGGTGTTGGGTCTGGTGTTGGGTCTGGTGTTGAGTCTGGTGCTGGGTCTGGTGCTGCTGGGTCTGGTGTTGGGTCTGGTTCTAGGTCTGGTGTTGGTGTTGGGTCTGGTGTTGGGTCTGGTTTTGGGTCTGGTTCTAGGTCTGGTGTTGGGTCTGGTGCTGGGTCTGGTGTTGGGTCTGGTGTTGGGTCTGGTTCTAGGTCTGGTGTTGGGTCTAGGTCTGGTTCTAGGTCTGGTTCTAGGTCTGGTGTTGGGTCTGGTGCTGGGTCTGGTGTTGGGTCTGGTGTTGGGTCTGGTGTTGGGTCTGGTGTTGGGTCTGGTGCTGGGTCTGGTTTTGGGTCTGGTGCTGGGTCTGGTGTTGGGTCTGGTGTTGGGTCTGGTGTTGGGTCTGGTTCTAGGTCTGGTGTTGGGTCTAGGTCTGGTGCTGGGTCTGGTGTTGGGTCTGGTGTTGGGTCTGGTGCTGGGTCTGGTGCTGGGTCTGGTGTTGGGTCTGGTGTTGGGTCTGGTTCTAGGTCTGGTGTTGGGTCTGGTTCTAGGTCTGGTGTTGGGTCTAGGTCTGGTGCTGGGTCTGGTGTTGGGTCTGGTTCTGGGTCTGGTGTTGGGTCTGGTTCTAGGTCTGGTGTTGGGTCTAGGTCTGGTGTTGGGTCTGGTGTTGGGTCTGGTTCTGGGTCTGGTGTTGGGTCTGGTGTTGGGTCTGGTGCTGGGCCTGGTGTTGGGTCTGGTTCTAGGTCTGGTGTTGGGTCTGGTTCTAGGTCTGGTGTTGGGTCTGGTTCTGGGTCTGGTGTTGGGTCTGGTGTTGGGTCTGGTTCTGGGTCTGGTGTTGGGTCTGGGTCTGGTGTTGGTGTTGGGTCTGGTGTTGGGTCTGGTGTTGGTGTTGGGTCTGGTGTTGGGTCTGGTGTTGGGTCTGGTGTTGGTGTTGGGTCTGGTTCTGGGTCTGGTGTTGGGTCTGGTGTTGGGTCTGGTTCTGGGTCTGGTGTTGGGTCTGGGTCTGGTGTTGGTGTTGGGTCTGGTTCTGGGTCTGGTGTTGGGTCTGGTGTTGGGTCTGGTGTTGGGTCTAGGTCTGGTTCTAGGTCTGGTGTTGGGTCTAGGTCTGGTGTTGGGTCTGGTTCTAGGTCTGGTGTTGGGTCTGGTGTTGGGTCTGGTGTTGGGTCTGGTTCTAGGTCTGGTGCTGGGTCTGGTGTTGGGTCTGGTGTTGGGTCTGGTGTTGGGTCTGGTGCTGGGTCTGGTGTTGGTGTTGGGTCTGGTGCTGGTGTTGGGTCTAGGTCTGGTGTTGGGTCTGGTTCTAGGTCTGGTTCTAGGTCTGGTGTTGGGTCTGGTTCTAGGTCTGGTGTTGGGTCTGGTTCTAGGTCTGGTGCTGGGTCTGGTGTTGGGTCTGGTTCTAGGTCTGGTGTTGGGTCTGGTTCTAGGTCTGGTGTTGGGTCTGGTGTTGGGTCTGGTGTAGGGTCTGGTTCTAGGTCTGGTGTTGGTGTTGGGTCTGGTGTTGGGTCTGGTTCTAGGTCTGGTGTTGGGTCTGGTGTTGGGTCTGGTTCTAGGTCTGGTGTTGGTGCTGGTTCTAGGTCTGGTGTTGGTGTTGGGTCTGGTGCTGCTGGGTCTGGTGTTGGGTCTGGTGTTGGGTCTGGTTCTAGGTCTGGTGTTGGGTCTGGTGCTGGGTCTGGTGTTGGGTCTGGTGCTTGGTCTGGTGTTGGGTCTAGGTCTGGTTCTAGGTCTGGTGTTGGGTCTGGTGTTGGGTCTGGTGTTGGGTCTGGTTCTAGGTCTGGTGTTGGGTCTGGTGTTGGGTCTGGTGCTTGGTCTGGTGTTGGGTCTAGGTCTGGTTCTAGGTCTGGTGTTGGGTCTGGGTCTGGTGTTGGGTCTGGTGTTGGGTCTGGTTCTAGGTCTGGTTCTAGGTCTGGTGCTGGGTCTGGTGTTGGGTCTGGTGTTGGGTCTGGTTCTAGGTCTGGTTCTAGGTCTGGTGTTGGGTCTAGGTCTGGTGTTGGGTCTGGTTCTAGGTCTGGTTCTAGGTCTGGTGTTGGGTCTGGTTCTAGGTCTGGTGTTGGGTCTGGTTCTAGGTCTGGTGCTGGGTCTGGTGTTGGTGTTGGGTCTGGTTCTAGGTCTGATTCTAGGTCTGGTTCTAGGTCTGGTGTTGGGTCTGGTTCTAGGTCTGGTCTTGGGTCTGGTTCTAGGTCTGGTTCTAGGTCTGGTGTTGGTGTTGGGTCTGGTGTTGGGTCTGGTGTTGGGTCTGGTTCTAGGTCTGGTGTTGGGTCTGGTGTTGGGTCTGGTTCTAGGTCTGGTTTTGGTGCTGGTTCTAGGTCTGGTGTTGGTGTTGGGTCTGGTGTTGGGTCTGGTGCTGCTGGGTCTGGTGTTGGGTCTGGTGTAGGGTCTGGTTCTAGGTCTGGTGTTGGGTCTGGGTCTGGTGTTGGGTCTGGTGCTGGGTCTGGTGTTGGGTCTGGTTCTAGGTCTGGTGTTGGGTCTGGGTCTGGTGTTGGGTCTGGTGCTGGGTCTGGTGTTGGGTCTGGTGTTGGGTCTGGTGTAGGGTCTGGTTCTAGGTCTGGTGTTGGGTCTGGGTCTGGTGCTGGGTCTGGTTCTAGGTCTGGTGCTGGGTCTGGTTCTAGGTCTGGTTCTAGGTCTAGTGTTGGGTCTGGTTCTAGGTCTAGTGTTGGGTCTGGTTCTAGGTCTGGTGCTGGGTCTGGTGCTGGGTCTGGTTCTAGGTCTGGTGCTGGGTCTGGTTCTAGGTCTGGTTCTAGGTCTAGTGTTGGGTCTGGTTCTAGGTCTGGTGTTGGGTCTGGTGCTGGGTTTGGTGTTGGGTCTGGTTCTAGGTCTAGTGTTGGGTCTGGTGTTGGGTCTGGTGCTGGGTCTGGTTCTAGGTCTGGTGTTGGGTCTGGTGTTGGGACTGGTTCAAGGTCTGGTGTTGGGTCTGGTTCTAGGTCTGGTGTTCGGTCTGGTGTTGGGTCTGGTGCTGGGTCTGGTGTTGGGTCTGGTGTTGGGACTGGTTCAAGGTCTGGTGTTGGGTCTGGTTCTAGGTCTGGTGTTGGGTCTGGTGCTGGGTCTGGTTCTAGGTCTGGTGTTGGGTCTGGTGTTGGGACTGGTTCAAGGTC
The DNA here is from genome assembly GCF_033807715.1 of Cololabis saira. Lineage (NCBI taxonomy): Eukaryota > Metazoa > Chordata > Actinopteri > Beloniformes > Belonidae > Cololabis > Cololabis saira. Next base: position 1,620,938 of record NC_084589.1, read on the forward strand.
TGGTGTTGGGTCTGGTTCTAGGTCTGGTGTTGGGTCTGGTGTTGGGTCTGGTCTAGGTCTGGTGTTGGGACTGGTTCTAGGTCTGGTGTTGGGTCTGGTTCTAGGTCTGGTGTTGGGTCTGGTGTTGGGACTGGTTCTAGGTCTGGTGTTGGGTCTGGTGTTGGGTCTGGTCTAGGTCTGGTGTTGGGACTGGTTCTAGGTCTGGTGTTGGGTCTGGTTCTAGGCCTGGTGTTGGGTCTGGTTCTAGGTCTGGTGTTGGGTCTGGTTCTAGGTCTGGTGTTGGGTCTGGTTCTAGGTCTGGTGTTGGGTCTGGTGCTTGGTCTGGTTCTAGGTCTGGTGTTGGGACTGGTTCTAGGTCTGGTGTTGGGTCTGGTGTTGGGTCTGGTGCTTGGTCTGGTTCTAGGTCTGGTGTTGGTTCTGGTTCTAGGTCTGGTGTTGGTTCTGGTTCTGGTTCTAGGTCTGGTGTTGGGTCTGGTGTTGGGTCTGGTTCTAGGTCTGGTGTTGGGTCTGGTGTTGGGTCTGGTGTTGGGTCTGGTGCTTGGTCTGGTTCTAGGTCTGGTGTTGGGTCTGGTGTTGGGTCTGGTTCTAGGTCTGGTGTTGGGTCTGGTGCTGGGTCTGGTGTTGGGTCTGGTGCTTGGTCTGGTTCTAGGTCTGGTGTTGGTTCTGGTTCTAGGTCTGGTGTTGGGTCTGGTGTTGGGTCTGGTTCTAGGTCTGGTGTTGGGTCTGGTGTTGGGTCTAGGTCTGGTTCTAGGTCTGGTGTTGGGTCTGGTTCTAGGTCTGGTGTTGGGTCTAGGTGTGGTTCTAGGTCTGGTGTTGGGTCTGGTGTTGGGTCTATGTCTGGTTCTAGGTCTGGTGTTGGGTCTAGGTCTAGGTCTGGTTCTAGGTCTGGTGTTGGGTCTGGTGCTGGGTCTAGGTCTGGTGTTGGGTCTGGTTCTAGGTCTGGTGTTGGGTCTAGGTCTGGTTCTAGGTCTGGTGTTGGGTCTGGTGTTGGGTCTGGTGTTGGAACTGGTGCTGGTTCTAGGTCTGGTTCTAGGTCTGGTGTTGGAACTGGTGCTGGTTCTAGGTCTGGTTCTAGGTCTGGTGTTGGAACTGGTGCTGGTTCTAGGTCTGGTTCTAGGTCTGGTGTTGGAACTGGTGCTGATTCTAGGTCTGGTTCTAGGTCTGGTGTTGGAACTGGTGCTGGTTCTAGGTCTGGTGTTGGAACTGGTGCTGGCTCTAGGTCTGGTGTTGGAACTGGTGCTGGTTCTAGGTCTGGTTCTAGGTCTGGTGTTGGAACTGGTGCTGGTTCTAGGTCTGGTTCTAGGTCTGGTGTTGGAACTGGTGCTGGTTCTAGGTCTGGTGTTGGAACTGGTGCTGGTTCTAGGTCTGGTTCTAGGTCTGGTGTTGGAACTGGTTCTGGTTCTAGGTCTGGTTCTAGGTCTGGTGTTGGAACTGGTGCTGGTTCTAGGTCTGGTTCTAGGTCTGGTGTTGGAACTGGTGCTGGTTCTAGGTCTGGTTCTAGGTCTGGTGTTGGAACTGGTGCTGGTTCTAGGTCTGGTTCTAGGTCTGGTGTTGGAACTGGTGCTGGTTCTAGGTCTGGTTCTAGGTCTGGTGTTAGGCTAGGGGGAGATGTTGAGCCGCACCGCGGCTCCCTGGCTGAGCAGCTACAGCCACAGAGCTGCTGCTCAGCCAGCTGTTCCATGTTTCAGTAAATTCTATCTTCCTTAATTATACAAACTGGACGGTTGAGTATTACCCTTACTCACAGGGAACTTTATTAAACACTCCACGTAACTCACAGTACAACATAAACAATCCCATTGTTACATTCCGGTTAGCCGCGTTAGCCGGTTAGCCGCGCCGACAGCCCGCAGTCTGTCTTGCTTCTGTCGTCGTCCCTTATTTTGAAATATGTCCACCCTGCTGACATCCCGCTGGCATTAATTGTTGATTTATTGTTAATCTTTCCTGAAACGGCACTGCCAGTCTCACCCATGGGCACCACTCTCCTCCCACCACCACGCACCACGCCGGCTAACCGGACTGTAAGAATGGGATTGTTTATGTTGTTGTTCTTCTTCTTCTACTCTGTTTTATTGGCGGATCGCAACCAACTTTAAGGTGCATACCGCCACCTACTGTACAAGACTGTGTAACATAATTTCATTTAGCTTGTTTTTTAAATTCTATTTGATTGTTTATGTTGTTTCACACGGACGGCTTCAGGTGAAGCACCGCACATGCTCAGTTGATGTTCCTGCGACAAGACTAATGCGTGGAGGAAAGCCCCGCCGGCTGAGTTTGTTTAAAATTGAATTTCTGTTGCAAATAAAACCTTTCTTCCAATTCATTGTATTTTTCATTGCATTTTTAGCCTAGTTATTTTTGTGGTAGAAGTATCGGATCAGTACTCGGTATCGGCGAGTACACAAATTAAAATACTCGTACCCGTACTCGGTGTGAAAAAAATGGTATCGGGACATCCCTAGTCCTCATTTCCTCCTTCCCTCACTTCCTCCTTCCCTGATTTCCTTCCTCCCTCACTTCCTCCCTCCCTGATTTCCTCCCTCCCTCACTTCCTCCCTCCCTCATTTCCTCCCTCACTTCCTCCCTCCCTCACTTTCTCCCTCCCTCACTTCCTCCCTCCCTCATTTCCTCCCTTCCTAATTTCTTCCCTCCCTCACTTCCTCCCTCCCTCACTTCCTCCCTCCCTCGTTTCCTCCCTCCCTCACTTTCTCCCTCCCTCACTTCCTCCCTCCCTCATTTCCTCCCTTCCTAATTTCTTCCCTCCCTCCCTCACTTCCTCCCTCCCTCACTTCCTCACGTTTCCTCCCTCCCTCACTTTCTCCCTCCCTCACTTCCTCCCTCCCTCATTTCCTCCCTTCCTAATTTCTTCCCTCCCTCCCTCACTTCCTCCCTCCCTCACTTCCTCCCTCCCTCACTTCCTCCCTCCCTCCCTCACTTCCTCCCTCCCTCACTTCCTCCCTCCCTCATTTCCTCCCTCCCTCACTTCCTCCCTTCCTAATTTCTTCCCTCCCTCACTTCCTCCCTCATTTCCTCCCTCCCTACCTTCCTCCCTCACTTCCTCCCTCCCTCATTTCCTCCCTCCCTAGAGCTGGAAGGACAGATCCTCCTGAACTGTTGAATGCTTCTGTCATGAGTAGTTTGGAGAACTTTTCCGGGACTTTCCCTGTTTCTTGGTGTTTGCTGAGTCTGGAAGAGTCTTCATCCTGGTGTGTTTTTACTAATGTGTGTTTTTGATTTTACTAGTGTGTGTGTTTGATTCTATGTCGGGGGGGGGGGGGGGGGGGGGGGGGGGCTGGATTGAGATGGTCCAGGTGTATTTTGGACTCATGTGGTGTCGTGTTCCACTCCAGGGTGTGTGGCGTCACCACGGTGAGGGCAGTCCAGAGCACCATGTCAGCTTCCATTAAGTCACTAGTCGTTTTCACTCTTCTGTCCATCTATTCGTCTGTTCATCCAAAGAAGATGAGACCTCCTGTCTTTCTTTATCTAGGTGAAACCTTTTATGGCCTTTCATCAGCACCAATTTACAGGAACATGTAAGCGACAGGTTTGTCAGGAGTCTTAGTCCAGGATTGACGCTCCTGACAACGAACCATCACGTAGAAATCAACTCTGGTTCCTGCCTTCACTTGTTGGACCGGACGGCCCGGGTCCAGATCTGCAACACGCTAGCTCTGCAGAACTGTGAACGCTGCACGGCCGTTGTTTGTGGGACAGGACCAGCACAACAAACTACAAGAACAATGGAGGTCAATGATGGTGATGAGATACTTCTAATTAATAAGTGAGAAAGGAAAGAGAAGGAGGGGTGATGGGCACCGCTCAGTGGATCATGTAGGTGTCCCCCTATAGCAGCATATCTACCACCAAGCTGGGTTGAAACTACTTATTCTAGTCTTGTTCTATAAGTGCAGCTATAACTACTGACTCTAACACACTAGAGTTTACACTAACTACAGGTTTACTAAACACTAACTAGAGGTTTACTAAACAGAAAGTTTTAAAGGTTTGGATCAGCTGGAGCCTATTCAGCTAATTACTTGGACATCCTGCTAACAACACATTACAGTAATCTAGTCTAGAAGATACAAACGCATTAACTAGTTTTTCTGCATCCCTCTGCGAGAGGATTTTCTTAATCTTTGCAATATTACGGAGATGGAAAAATGCTATTTTACAAACCTGATTAACATATGGTTTAAACAACAAATCCTGATCGAATCTGGGCAACATGGTGGCTTAGTGGTTAGCACTGTTGCCTCACAGCAAGAAGGTCCCCGGTTCGACTCCCAGGCCCAGCAGGGTCTTTCTGTGTGGAGTTTGCATGTTCTCCCCGTGCTTGCTTGCTTGCTTGGGTTACTCCGGTTTCCTAAAACATGCCTGAAGTTTAACTAACGGTTTTGTTTCATCTGACTTCATAGACAAATAGAGCTGCGTATCATCAGCATAGCAATGAAAGTGTATGCCGTGATTCTGGATTATACTTCAATAAATCACAGGCACTGAAATTTAGGGATTTGGTTGAGTTCAAAACCACTCAAATTTTGTATAAAGCACGAAATATACAAAAAATGTTTAGTGATAGAGAAGGAGGATATGAGCTAAGAGGGAGATGGAATTTCATACAACCGATTGTACATACTACTGGGAAAAGCATGTGTGTATCTGTGCATGATGAAGCTGTGGAATAAGTTACCTGACAACATCAAAGAAAGTAAAAATATTGCGCAATTCAAAAAATAATTTAAAAACAATACTCTGGATATGTATAGAAATGATGGTATATAATCACGATTTTTGGGGGAAATTGAACTGAATCTCTGGTATTATGTTTGGTATTAGCTGTGTATGTGTATTTATATGTATAGGTGGTAGGTATGTGTGTACGTATGAAAATCCATGTGTATATGAGTATGTGCACTGCATATGGGTGTAGATGCAGGCATGAATGTATCAATGTGTATGTGTGTGTACTGTATGTACCAGGGGTGCCCAATCCTGGTCCTGGAGAGCCCCTATCCAGCATGTTTTAGATGTTTCCCTGCTTCCTCACACCTGATTCTAATTACTCGTCATCATTTGCTTGTCATAAAGGTGTGGGCAGTTCTGTTGTTGAAACAGCTACTTTTATCACGGTGTGCTTAAGCAGGGAAACAACTAAAACATGCTGGATAGGGGCTCTCGAGGACCAGGATTGGGCACCCCTGGTATATACATATGCTATGATTTGATGGTATAAAGGTTAGGGCATCTATAAGCTCGTTAGCTTCAGCCCTAACCCTTTCCGTCAGACTTATGTGCCCTTTCTTGTTTTGTTGGAAGGACTTTTTTTTGTACTGCAGAACACCATAACAGACCCTTGACTGTTCTGAAGAAACCTCATGTACATGAACAAACTGGAACCTGTCAGATAGGTATGATTTAAACCAACGTAGAGCTGTCCCTTTAATCCCAACAACGTGCTCTAACCTGTGCATTAAAATACCATGATCTACAGTGTCAAAAGCAGCACTGAGGTCCAGTAGAACCAGTATGGACACTAGTCCCTTATCTGAGGTCCAGTAGAACCAGTATGGACACTAATCCCTTATCTGAGGTCCAGTAGAACCAGTATGGACACTAGTCCTTATCTGAGGTCCAGTAGAACCAGTATGGACACTAATCCCTTATCTGAGGTCCAGTAGAACCAGTATGGACACTAGTCCCTTATCTGAGGTCCAGTAGAACCAGTATGGACACTAGTCCCTTATCTGAGGTCCAGTAGAACCAGTATGGACACTAATCCCTTACCTGAGGTCCAGTAGAACCAGTATGGACACTAGTCCTTACCTGAGGTCCAGTAGAACCAGTATGGACACTAGTCCCTTATCTGAGGTCCAGTAGAACCAGTATGGACACTAATCCTTACCTGAGGTCCAGTAGAACCAGTATGGACACTAATCCCTTATCTGAGGTCCAGTAGAACCAGTATGGACACTAGTCCGTTATCTGAGGTCCAGTAGAACCAGTATGGACACTAGTCCGTTATCTGAGGTCCAGTAGAACCAGTATGGACACTAGTCCGTTATCTGAGGTCCAGTAGAACCAGTATGGACACTAGTCCGTTATCTGAGGTCCAGTAGAACCAGTATGGACACTAGTCCGTTATCTGAGGTCCAGTAGAACCAGTATGGACACTAGTCCCTTATCTGAGGTCCAGTAGAACCAGTATGGACACTAGTCCCTTATCTGAGGTCCAGTAGAACCAGTATGGACACTAGTCCCTTATCTGAGGTCCAGTAGAACCAGTATGGACACTAATCCCTTATCTGAGGTCCAGTAGAACCAGTATGGACACTAGTCCCTTATCTGAGGTCCAGTAGAACCAGTATGGACACTAATCCCTTATCTGAGGTCCAGTAGAACCAGTATGGACACTAGTCCCTTATCTGAGGTCCAGTAGAACCAGTATGGACACTAGTCCCTTATCCTCACGCTGCCTCCTTAATAGTGTCCTCCTGGTCTCCTCGTTATTGTTCTGGTCTGGACCTAGCGTAGCACACGTCAGGGCTCTTCCTTCAATGGTCTTCTGGACTGGACTGGACTGGTGTGTAAACAGCGTGAGGTGACTAGTCGTGAGCTGGTGGTTAGAAGTTGGATCAAATGTGACTGAGGAGCAGACAGGTGAGCTGAGGAGGAGCCACTGCTCGTGACAGCCAGAGGTGTCAAGTAACGTAGTACAAATACTTTGTTACCTTACTTATGTAGAAATTTTGGTTATCTATACTTCACTGGAGTAATTATTTTTCAGACCACTTTTTACTTTTACTCCTTACATTTTCACGCAATTATCTGTACTTTTTACTCCTTACATTTTAAAAACAGCCTCGTTACTCTATTTCATTTGGGCCTTTAATAAAAACTATCCAGTTAAATTGCTCCATCCGGATAGAGTGAATTTGGTTGTGGTTGTTTCAGATGTTCTTGTCCAGTTTTGTTCTTACATCCGTTCCCTCAGATTCCTGCAAATAAACTTGGATGTACATTCCAATAAAGGTTAGGATAAATGATAACATGAACATGAAGTTTGACTTTTTGCACCATTACAATACTTATAGGCAACTAGTCATCATATCTCCTGCTCTCTGAAACACATGTTAATGCTCAATAGTACACATATATGCTTCTTTAATATATTTGCATTATACTAAGATTTGGCTTTTGTCCTTAATGGCTTTTTTCCCCCTTACATTACTTTTACTTTTATACTTTAAGGAGTTTTGAAACCAGTACTTTTATACTTTTACTTGAGTAAAAAACTTGAGTTGATACTTCAACTTCTCCAGGAGTATTTTTAAACTCTAGTATCTATACGTCTACCTGAGTAATGGATGTGAATACTTTGGACACCTCTGGTGACAGCAGTGTGACTGGCTCTGCTCCAGCGGTGCTGGCCAGGGTTCAGCCCGGAGATGGGGGGGGTTCACCAGGTCCCTGGAGGAGTGGCAGTAGGTCAGAGGTGGAGCGTACGTACGTCCACACCAGAAACGGGGCGGGACGCTGCACAGAGCTGCTCCAGGACGGTTCACGATGAAGCAGGAGTTCCAGCTGGACAGGAGCCGCTTCTCTGACCCGTGTTTGGACGTCCTGGTGGACTCCGGGCCGTGTTATTGTATGTGTGAAAGGTTTCTTCAAGCCATTAATCAAAACATTTAGTACTCGTGTGTCTCCGGGCTCAGCCGTTAAACTGAAAACACCTCTCCAGTTCGGGCAGGTGGCTGACTTCCTGGTGGTTGTTAATCCCGTCTTATTCCAGCCTTTTTTCCTGTGTCATTCCTGGCTCTTGTTTTGGCTCTATGACACCACCAAGTGCTGAGAAAGAGGAGGGTATTTTTGAGCGTGAAGAGCTCCTCCACTCCTGCTGAAAGCTCCCTACAGGAGCTGCATGGTAATTCTGCTGCTCTATCTTCCTCTGCATCATGTTTACCTAGCAACAAGCATCACCCGCGGCTGGCCCTTCTATTGGTCACTTGAAAACGCACCGGGGACCAATGGCAGGGCTGTTGCCATGGTACAGCGTGTAGTTGCCGGGTGGAATTTTGCTGCAAGGCACATGAGTCTCAGAGTCTGCTTTCCTCCTCGCACTGCCGCTGTAATCTCTGCTGTCTGGCCGTTAGTACGGCTGAACGTGATTTAGAGCCAGCCAATCAGGGAGTCCGTGAAGGAAACACTGAACTTTACTTCTACATTCACTAAGAATATCACAGCAGCGTGTTCCTGGGGTTGGAGCAGGGAGGACTCCTCTGCAGCTGCTGGCCCGGCCCGGCCCGGCCCGGCCCGGCCATGACACCCCCCACACATGCAGCCCACACCATTTACATAGAGAATGAACGGTGGAGGGAAACAAATAAAGAACAAGCCTGATTCCCCCTCCTTTCATCAGAGCACCAGCAGTGCAGGTGGAGCAGCCACTTCCTGGTCCTGGAGGCTGGAGCTGGACCCGTCCAGCTGTGGACCGGTCCAGCTGTGGACCGGTCCAGCTGTGGACCGGTCCAGCCGGAACCGGAAACACTGAACTTTAATTCTACATTCACTAAGAATATCACAGCTGGACCGGTGTTGCTGCTTTGCCAAAAATGCTCCCTAATGGTTTTCTACCTTTTGTAGAGCTACAATCTTACTGTGTTTTACTCCCTAAACCACTTCCTTGTCTCTTGCCAGGCCGTCATTGTAAATAAGAATGTTGTTAATGACCTGCCTGGTTAAATAAAGGCCAATGACTGAATGAATATCAAATAAAGCGATAGAATTGTTGTTTTTTTCTCTTTATAGTATAATGTTCACAAAGTGTAATGCAATTCATGTCATGGGTAAGTGTATTTTTGAAGGATCAAATACTCAAAATCCCATATTATCAATTAAGTGGGGCAATCAAACTTTGAAAATCGACTGTGCGCATGTGCAGAACCACAAAGTAGCATTTCTCGGCAGGGAGCAGAAATTGGCAGAACACCGGTTCACAGCTGGACCGGTTCACAGCTGGACCGGAGCTGGACCGGTTCACATCTGCACCCGTCCTGTTGGTAATTCTTTTTAATCCAGTTACTGATCCAAATTGTGTCCTGCTGTAAGACAGGCCTGCTACTAACAACTGCTCTCATAGGTTATGGACCTATCGATCATGGAGACGATCAATCACCTGATGGGATTACAGTTGCAGAACAACCGTAGAGCGTAGTTGCAGGAGCCTTTTTTCCAGCTGGTAGACGTTAAAGCTGTACTAATTTGAGGCATGTGCCACCTCAGGAGAAAACACTGCAGTCATGATGATGGGACTTTAACTTGGGCCATAAACAAACGTTGCTGCTCATGAAAGGGAAAGAAATAAAAGTGACAAAAAAGTGAGTTAGTCAAGTTACAGCCCCTTTAAGAGCGTCCCGTCGTCACCAACAGAGCACAGGAAGTCAGTCAGAGGACCGGCTCAGGTGTGCGTGGAGGAGTCGCCGTGGTGACCCCTGAAGGGGCAGCTGAGAGGACAGGAAGTCAGTCAGAGGACCAGCTCAGGTCGGGGTGGAGGAGTCGCCGTGGTGACCCCTGAAGGGGCAGCTGAGAGGACAGGAAGTCAGTCAGAGGACCGGCTCAGGTGTGGGTGGAGGAGTCGCCGTGGCGACCCCTGAAGGGGCAGCTGAGAGGACAGGAAGTCAGTCAGAGGACCGGCTCAGGTGTGGGTGGAGGAGTCGCCGTGGTGACCCCTGAAGGGGCAGCTGAGAGGACAGGAAGTCAGTCAGAGGACCGGCTCAGGTGTGCGTGGAGGAGTCGCCATGACGACCCCTGAAGGGGCAGCTGAGAGGACAGGAAGTCAGTCAGAGGACCGGCTCAGGTCGGGGTGGAGGAGTCGCCATGACGACCCCCGAAGGGGCAGCTGAGAGGACAGGAAGTCAGTCAGAGGACCGGCTCAGGTGTGCGTGGAGGAGTCGCCATGACGACCCCTGAAGGGGCAGCTGAGAGGACAGGAAGTCAGTCAGAGGACCGGCTCAGGTCGGGGTGGAGGAGTCGCCGTGGCGACCCCCGAAGGGGCAGCTGAGAGGACAGGAAGTCAGTCAGAGGACCGGCTCAGGTCGGGGTGGAGGAGTCGCCGTGGCGACCCCTGAAGGGGCAGCTGAGAGGACAGGAAGTCAGTCAGAGGACCGGCTCAGGTCGGGGTGGAGGAGTCGCCGTGGCGACCCCTGAAGGGGCAGCTGAGAGGACAGGAAGTCAGTCAGAGGACCGGCTCAGGTGTGGGTGGAGGAGTCGCCGTGGCGACCCCTGAAGGGGCAGCTGAGAGGACAGGAAGCTAAGGGGAAGCGACCATCACAGACGAGCTTGGGCTGCGCGTCACACGTGTTTCCATCTGTAACGCGGGCTTCCTACCGCCGTCACTCCTGAATGTTGGTGCAAAGTAAAACTTTACATGTTTCCTGAAAGTAGGAAAGGAGAACTGTCCACAGCTCCATCTTGTGGCCTGATGCGCTAGGCCTCCCGGTACACGGTAAACGCACACTGAGCAGCGGCAGCTTGGCGTCACCGAGACTTTTACCAGCCTTGGAGAGTTTCTCAGATATGTGGGTCTTAGTCTCAGAAAAGCGAGGCAGTCGTGTTTATGCTCCCCCTTCCAGTTTCCTGTTCTCTGTAGCGCTGTCGGCGGGCGTCTGCCCCATGACCTCACGGGAAACACGCCCACCAGACTAGTGCTCCCTCACTTTGACTGAAGGTCCGCAGGGGGCCAGCGGTACAAAGTTCTGGTTCCAGTTCTGGTTCAGTCCAGCTGTGGAACAGTAAAGTCTCCTGACAGCCCTACATCCCTGCCCAGGCTGCATCTGTCATTGCTTCAGCCGGCTGGCTGAGCTGACAGACCCTCATTGTCTCGGTACAGGCCAAACCGGCATCGGCCCCCTGTAGTTACTGGACTGGCGTCCACTTTGAGCTCAACTTGGGTTTTTCTGCTCCGGTTCCGTGTTTGTGGCGTCTGGGGTCAGACTCCCAGACGGGGATCGGTGTCTCTTTAGATCTGGTGAGGCTGGTGTCCTGCACTAAGCATGTTACCATGGTGATCCACAACTGAACTGGGTCCAGTTGCCCAGTGGGACCAGCACTAGTAAAGTTGTTGGTGGTGGATCATCTGGAGCATGACCACGTGTTCACGCTCCACACTTCCCACTGAGAAGACGCAGCATCTTAAAGATGGAAATAGAGGCTTCATTTGGACACAAGTGTGTTTTGTGAGCGTTAAGCCTGATTTAAGGTTAAGTTAAACCAGTGTTTCTCAATCCTGGTCCTCGTGGGCCCCTCTCCTGCATGTTTTAGATGTTTCCCTGCACCAACACACCTGATTCTAATTAATAGTCCTCATTAACTTGTCACCAAGGTCTGCACAACTCGGTTGATGACACAGGTACTTGTATCACGGTGTGCTGAAGCAGGATAGCATCTAAAACATGCAGGACAGGGGCCCACGAGGACCAGGATTGAAAAACACTGAGTTAAACCAACGCAGAGCCTACGCAGTTGCCGTGGCGCCGTCATGAACCCTTCGGACTTCTCCGTCACTCCATTTCGCCGCGGTGCAATACCCCCCCAGAGCACTAGGGGGGTTGCGTTCTTTCCCTGAATGGTTTATCGTCGTTTTTTTATTATTATTACTATTATATATTTTTTTTTTACGGACTTCCTCAATGAGTTGCTCCTCGACTTGGTCCATGTTGATAATGTTCTGTCCGTGTACAACAACAAGATGTTGGCGGGGATGGCGCAGTCTGGAACTGGAAATGCGTTGCTACCAAGCGAACCAATCACAGCCCTTTCGGTCTGCGTTGAGTCTGCGTCACCTCAACGCATAGTTACATTTTTTGGGAGGTGCACGTCAGGCTACGGCGTAGGCTACGGAGAGACTCCCGCGTAGCCTACGGCGTAGGCTCTGCGTTGATTTGATTTAATGCAGAACCATAAACCAGCCTTTAGTCTCCCTCTGACCCGGACCTGGGTGGCGTTTAGCTCGGAGCCAGGTGAGCCGCTGCAGCCTCTGCTAGCAGTGACACCATGTGCTCCAGTTCCCCTCCAGGTCACGGTTCCTGCTCTTGCAACTCTTCCCAGCAGTGACGGGGAATCCACTCATGGATTCAGAACTCATGAGTGAGAGTCAGTACCTCCTCTGGTGGACCTGCTGCATCATCACCAAGGAGGCAGTTCCTCCAGAGGAGACGGGGAGACTGTTTGGGACATGGTGTGACTTGGAGATGCCAAAAGGGTGTTTCCATTGCAGCGTCAGGAACTACTTGCTTTGTCGACTCACCAGTAAAGCCATCTGCTGTGAGCTTAAAGACGTAGCTTTGTACGGGAGTGTTTGTGAAGCTGGCATGTAGGAATGGGCAATATTTTACCATTCACGATAAACCGTCCAAAAAATTCCTCACGGTAAGAATTTGTATCTCACGGTAAAAACGATAAATTCCCGTTGATGACGTTTTTGTGTAAAACTGATTTATGGTTCTGTGTTAAATCCACGCACAACGTACGTGAAGGAAGGAAGGAAGGAAGGAAGGAAGGAAGGAAGGAAGGAAGGAAGGAAGGAAGGAAGGAAGGAAGGAAGGAAGGAAGGAAGGAAGGAAGGAAGGAAGGAAGGAAGGAAGGAAGGAAGGAAGGAAGGAAGGAAATAAATGAGCCTGAAAGAAAGAAAGAAAGAAAGAAAGAAAGAAAGAAAGAAAGAAAGAAAGAAAGAAAGAAAGAAAGAAAGAAAGAAAGAAAGAAAGAAAGAAAGAAAGAAAGAAAGAAAGAAAGCCAGATAGATTTATAGTTGAAAAGGTGGAGTTGAATTGGTATTTTTTTTATCATCATTTTAATCGTTATAGGGATAAATGACAGAAATGATCGTGATACATTTTTTAGTCCATACTGCCCATCCCTACTGGCATGCTCCTCTAGTTTCCCTTCACAGCTCCATCTTGTGAAGCTTCAAGGGTGACGGTCGTCTTCAACATGGACAGAAGTGGCAACTCCAACCAAGCGCTTGACTGGGTTTGGTTCGTAGGGGCCGTTGTGGTCATGTGACCTGCGTTAGTGGAGGCCGTGGCTCTGTGAGGGCTTTGGTGATGAGTAAACCAGTGTAGGGTGCAGTCTCTGGTGCCGGTGGCTGTGAGGAGCTGGAACAAAGACTCGCAGGTCGTCATGCCTGAACTGTGGAGACCTCCTCCAGGTCAGAACCGGTCCCATGTGGACCTCCTGATCACTAACACCAACGACGGAGGAGTTTCTCTTGTTGCTTTTACGTGGTAGATGACATGAACAAACATGCATTACAGTTAAATGTACCCTAAAGAAATTCAGTTGAGTTGAACAGGTAACAGTCATGTGGTTGTAAAGTTGAATACCTGAAATGAATGTGCCAGTAAAAAGGTCTTTAATATTGAAAAAGGGTGCAAATGTAGCCCGAGAAGAGCTGGGATCAACTCCAGCAGACCCGTGGGACCCTGAACACCAGTATGCAGGTGAACACGGTGGATTGATTCCAGATCTGATTTACATTTCAGAATAGTGCCATCATTGTGACATGTGTAATCATTTGGGTGCCAGGCCGGATGCTGGTGTTGGATCAGACGGGTCCCATCTCCGCTGAGTTCCTCCTCAGAGAATGATCACATGGCTGAACTTTTTCTGCTGGATCAGGTGTATTAGCAGCGCGGCACATCACTGACTACGTTTACGTGCAGTCAATAACCTTTTTCTAACCAGAATATTAGCAATAACCCGGTTGCGCACGGCCATGTAAAACGGCCATGTAAAAACCCCAATATGACTAGTGATGCACCGATTGTTCGGTAACCGAAATTGTTCGGGCGAAAATGGCAAAAAAAACACTTTCGGTGTTCGGTGGAATAAGTGGGAAAAAAAACGAACAATTAATAACGGCGTTGAAATATAAATAGACTGGCCGCTCCGTAACTGTTGCGCACCACATAAATCGTTGGCCAACCAAAAACTAACCACATAACACTCCTGTAATGGTTGCGCACCACATAAAGTGTTGGCCAACCAAAAACTAACCACATAAGAATTTTACCTAACATTCACCAGCAGGTGGAACCAAAACAACATAAATCAATCTATTACAGGTGCGTTTAGATGACGAAATCAAACGTGGAAGAGCGTGGAGTGAAGTGGTGCGGTGCAAACATGTCAGCAGTGTGGAAGTATTTTAGAGTGGCAAAGAATAATACAAGAATGGCTGTTTGCAATGATCTGCTCAAATATCTAGAGGGGAAACATCTGCAAAGTCTTTCAGCTACAAGTTTGATTTATCATTTGAAATGATAAAAAACCCTGAGCGCTTTAATGCATTTTTATTGTTTTAAGGCCTATGTTACAATGTTCAGTCAGTTAAGCCTAACGTAAGCTCAAAGATGGCCAAAAAATGTATTTTGCTAATTTATTAATTTAAGTTATTGTTCTTTGCTGGTATAATGTCTGCTGGAATATTTAAGAAATGCTGGGAAATTAAAAAAATTTCAGTTTTTTATGTTCAACAAATGTTTTCTACCTTGTAATTTTGTAAAAGATATTTTTCTTTTAAAACATGCATAAATCAAATTTATTTGATTTATGCAATGGTGAAAAAATTGGCAAAATAAATGAAAAACTGCGAAGAACCGTGTTCGGTATTGTTCGGTATTCGGCCAAGTGTTTATTATTATTTTCGGTTTCGGTTTCGGCCACAAATTTTCATTTCGGTGCATCACTAAATATGAGCCCTGGGTTACTCCTTTTAAAACCTGAATATTGGGTCATGTAAACGCCTAACGGAATATCCCCATCAAAAGGAACAGGAATTTGTTTTCTGCTCATGTTCTTTTCGCAAGGAATCCTGGTCTTTTGAGTCCAGGAAGTTCTTATAAACACGGAGAAACACAAGACCAGGAGGAGACTAATCACTTCATAAATGTAATGAAAGATTTTGGCATTTCTAGATGGTAGAAAGTACCGGGATAGCGAGATTTACAAAAAGGTGAGCGAAAAGTTGCATGAAGCAGGACCTGTAGGAACGCCAGACCAGATCCAGCACCGCTGGAAGACGCTGAAAAAGGAGAACTACAGGGACAAGAAACAAAACGGTACCAGCAGGTCCGATTATCCGCCGTGCTGCTGTTATTGTGGTTGTTTTGGAAGTGGAAATGACGAGAATTGCGTCATGACGTTCTCCGTGCGTCGCTGGTTTGATCCAGATATCCAAATGATTAATTACCATGTAAACAGGGATAACCCTGTTTGCTCACGCATGGAAACAGATTCTTCCCAATTCCCAATGTTTCAGTAACCGGAATATTGACCTTAACCCCAATTTTGACTGCGTGTAAACGTAGTCACAGTAATGAGCTGAGCCTGGACTGTCGTAGAAAACGTTGGTCCTGACAGCAGAGCGGGATGTTGTTGAGGGGAAAACTGGTTGACCTGGACCTGAGACCTGGACCTGAGACCTGGACCTGAGACCTGGACCTGGACCTGAGACCTGGACCTGAGACCTGGACCTGAGACCTGGACCTGAGACCTGGACCTGAGACCTGGACCTGGACCTGAGACCTGGACCTGAGACCTGGACCTGAGACCTGGACCTGAGACCTGAGACCTGGACCTGAGAGCCGCTCATTCCCCCTGAAAACACCCTGCTGTGTGTGGGGACGTGCGTGTGAGCAGGGCCTCCTCTCCTCCATGTCCAGCTCCTTTAAGGAGCGGCAGCTGCGTCTCTGCTGTTCCCAGGCAGCATTGTGCCTGATTTAGAAGCAGCGCGTGGATAGCAACAGTACCAACGTTTCTGGAGACGGGTGACCCGGCTCAGCTGCACGGAGTCGGCCTGGCCGGGGGTCGGAGGCCGCCCCTACCCCCCCTCTGCCCCCGCCCCCCGGCTCAGCTGCACGGCCTCGGCCTGCCCCCCCCGATCCTCCCCCCGACCACGTCCTTCTCTCCGTTTCTACCTGACATCTTCAAACTATTTCCGCGTCACTCCGGACTCGCGCCACTCCAGCAGTCACAGGGAGAGCGGCCCCGCCCACCGGCCTCCCTCTCAGCCAATCACAGGCGGGGCAGGGACTGGCCGCAGCCAATCAACGCACAGCTGCCTTGGCGTCGGGTAGCAACAGTAGAGCGAGGGAAGGGGCCGCTGAAACACGCTCCAAACACGGCGCTGTGTGCCGGAGACGGGGCAGAAAAACAAATAAAACCACCATTATGACAACTGCAGGATGTTTTTCTGTGTCTCCGTTGTTGTTTAAGTGCAATTCAACCCTCCCCATGTATGCCTGTGTATAAAGTTCTAGTATATATATCCTGCTGTTACTATAAATGGACAGGACGGGAGAGGTTTGCTGGGAGAGACCATTCCGTTCAGAGGGGGGGGCGCGGATTCCCCGCACCGCAGTCGGCTTAGCAATAACTCCTCAAGAAGCTCGGAGTGGTCGCCTTGAGCTTTTGTGGGGATTTGCACCGGTGTTATGTTTCATTTCCACCGTATCTGTGTTTGTTTGACCGTTGTTAAGCCGGGCGGCTGGGGTCGGGGAGGCCGGGGCCTCCCCCCGCCGGTGGTACGGTCCTCCCCGGAGGGGAGGAGCCGCGCGGCGGCGGCGGGGGCAGAGTCTCCGGAGGAGCAGGGAACGGACGGGGAACGGGACCAACTCACACCAAAGTCGTCCTGCTGGGGCTTTCTACCGCCACGGACCGCAGGAGCCGAGGAGCCGAGCCCCGAGGAACCCCCGGGAGAACCGCGGAGGAGCAGGCCGGCCGGGAGCAGCCGTCGGCGGGGACCGGAGTCCCGGAACCCCGCGCTTCTTTTGTCTGGGCGGGCGGAGCTCCGGGTGTGTTGTGGTCGTGGAGCTGAGAACCGGACCGATGGTTCGCTGAGTTCGTCCTTCAACCCGGACACCCACACCCTCTCTGGATCTAAACTTTGTAGCCCGGATCTCTTCACCTTCACCCCCCCGAGCTCGTGATCGGGGAAGTTTCTGCTGCGGATTGTTTACATTTTCCCGTGACGTCAACATCCGATTCTGTTCCGGTTCGGTTCTTGGGGAACAGTTCCCACAACCCCCCCCCCCCCCTGTTGAGTGGGGAGTGACACCCGAACCCCTGCTCTCTCGGATTAATCCCAGCCCCCCCCTCTCAGAGCTGCGGTAATTGGAGCTATTTGTGGAGAGAGGGATGGGGTAAAAGCGGCAGCTGGAAACCGGACCCCCCCCACCCATTCCTCCCCCTGGGCCCAGCTGGCAGCATGCTGCGTGAACCCGGGTAGCCCGGACCGCCCTCACCCCCCAGGCCCAGCTGGATCCCACCTGACCCGAGCCGAGCAGCTGACCATGTAGCCCCCACCCCCCTGGACTCCGGTTCTGGACCACCGTACGGATACATGGTCACATGACTCACACCTTTATCCATTTGGGACATTTCACTGACACTGTCATCACAGCGGACGCTTAGATTAGATTAGAGAGCTGTGTCAGACACCAGCGGCCCCCCCAGCCCACACACAGAATGCATGAAACTGCCAAATCCAACACAAAACTAACCTGAAAAACCAAATATTGTATCTCCCTTCAGCCCCCCGTCCCCGCCCCCCTCTAGCGTTCAGAGTCTATATGTAGAGAGAGGTCTATATCTATACTGTAACTCACACAGAGATTATATTTTTACTTCAGACAAACGCTGCCTGAACACCAGTTGGTTGCCTTAGAAACCGTCACAGAGGAAGAAGGGAGGAACGGAAAACAAAGTCAGAGAAGAAGAAGGTGCCTTTTGATTGGTCGGTCAAGTTTCCCACCATTTCAAGCTACGTTTGTTTAGCTGGATGTAAACGTTTGACCTGAACTCTGGGATTGAAAACACCCTTTTGACAGATACTGGTCTACTTCACTCCTCCAACACACGCACACACATTTCCCCGCTGGAGCGAACAGTTTACGAGCGTTTCCATGGTTGTCACGTCATCATCCGTGGACGAGAAGCCGGCCCCCCCCTGCAGGATGGTCCAGTCAGAGCCGTGGATCGCCTCAGCCCTGCTTCGTAAAAACAAGAGTCAGTAAACACGGGAACACACACACACACACACACACACACACACACACACACACACACACACACACACACACACACACACACACACACACACACACACACACACACACACACACACACACCGGACACACACACTGTTAGCTGAGCGTACTCCTCTTCCCTGTTTCATACGACAGCCACAGATGTGTGGCAGTGGTTGCCGTGACAACGCATGTGTGTGTATGGTTGTGCTTCAGTGGGGGAACATATGATGAGCATATTTAGTGGCATAACTCAGCGGTGACATGTGTGTCCATCTGTGGACGGACCATAGTGGTGGACGGTTGATGCCCCTTCCTCCAATCTGTTGATCTGTGTAAAAACACAATAGAGGGTCTGCATTGACGTCACTTCCCCACTGGACCCCCCCCCCTTACTCACACTGAGTGGAAAAAACAGCTGCAACTAGTGGAGAAGACGGGATAACAGCTGATTATCAGCTTAAATTAAAGGCAGTTGGACTTGACAGTGACCCGTACAGTTACCCCAAGAACCAGTGGTCGCTTGACGCTTGGTCCGACTTCAAGACAGGATTTGTTGTAGAAATTAAAGTGATGAGGACACCGAACTTTATGATTTGACCGTTTAACGTTAGCTACCCAAAAATCCAACATTACCTGATACAAAATGGGAACCACAAATCCACGTTTCAGTGTCTGGAATCCAGTTGTTTCTGTGAATTGCAGCGATCCATTTGTCTCTCTTAAGCTTATTTTTCAGCAGTCTGTAAAACGATAACTCTGATTTCTTGCTAAATCTATGAGTACAGTCGATCACACAACAGCTCTTTCCCATTTTAGATGTTTTCCAGTTGCTCAAACTGAAAGTTTACGCCGACACTCAGTCTTTCTGACACTCAGTCTTTCTGCCACTCAGTCTTTCTGACACTCAGTCTTTCTGTCACTCAGTCTTTCTGACACTCAGTCTTTCTGACACTCAGTCTTTCTGACACTCAGTCTTTCTGACACTCAGTCTTTCTGACACTCAGTCTTTCTGTCACTCAGTCTTTCTGACACTCAGTCTTTCTGTCACTCAGAGGGCGTAACCCGCTGTGAAGTCGCATCTGTAACGTCATGCACATTCCCTCTATACACATCATTTGGTTGTAGTGGTTGCTAGGAGACCAATGCATCTAGATCCGCCTCCAGCAGCAGGAACTCAGTAGATGGTTCCTGTCTGACTTCATCAGTGCCTCGTGGTTCTGGAGGAGTGCTGGTCTGTTCTTCTTTCCAACGTTGCTTGAGTTCAGTGAGGTTTTTGGACCCGGACCTCTACGCAGCTCTCTGGTCCCACCACAGCATTTCAGTCAGGTTCAGGTCTGGACTTTGACCTGGTCCTGAGCTGCTGGATTGTTTTTCCATACTTCATTGAGCATTACAGGTCTGGTCTTGGGGTCCATTCTTTGTGATGTGCACCTCTGCAACACTCAACACAACTGTCATGAATGTTCTCCACCTGTGAATAATCTTTCTCCCTGTTAGAAACTCAACAGCTGCTAGTTTAAATGGTTTATTATTCTTCACAGGTGTGTGTGCAGCAACAGTTGCTTCTCTAAGACAACTGCTGACATCTTTCCCTCTTGGCACTGTAATAACCCACACTTGGCCTGGGTTTACTGTGGTCTTCGTCTGAACGTTTGTCAGGTTAAGTCTGATTTAAGGTTCTGCATTACACCAACGCAGAGCCTACGCCGTTGCCGTGACGCTGTCGTGAACCCTTCGGACTTGTCCGTCACTCCATTTGGCCGCGGCTCGGCGGCTGCTCACTCACCCGGGGAACATCTCCCCCTAGAGTCACTAACCAGTAACTACAACAACAATGAAGTCTTGGTGCGTGGTATGGGAGTATGAGTATCTGAGAGCAGTGTGGGCCCTGATACCACCTAAGTTGGAGCAGTTTCAGGCTGGTTCTTGTCCAGGTGCTGCTGTCTCTGCTGGACTGGCCGTGCTGGCGTGGTTTCTAGTCTGACCCCAGATTAGACTGATCAGTGTGAATCCTGACCCCCCTGTCCTCCACCTCGGCCTCTGATTGGCTGGAGAACACGGGGCAGCAGTGAGTGGGGGGTCGGGGCTGTGATCCATTGATCCAGTGATCCCCCGTCCCGGCAGCAGCACTGACGAGGCATCGGGGGAATCTACTCATCAAATGATAAGAAGATCCCCACAAAATGGTCTTAAAAACATTAAAATCCAGAACTAGAACCAAACAAACACAGACACCTGCTCAGAACCAACAACCTGAATGAAAGCTTGTTGTTACGGTTCCGTCGTTCTTCATGTTCACGTTTCAGGATAAACGATTGCGGGTCACTTGATCATTTCCTGTTGCTGAGATGAATCTTTGAATGAGTTCAGCCTGAGCTGGTTGTCAGTGACCACGGTTACAAGATGTTTTTTAATTTGGAATTAATTATTCCCAATTAAATAATTCAGAATTAAACTATTTACCTAAAGTTTACATGGAAATAGAAAATCCGAATTGAGGTTTACATGGAAAACACGTTTGATGGTCTTTCTCCAATTCCTCTACAGGTCTGGGGGTTGGGAAGGTTCTGATTGGATAGGGGGGGGACCGGAAGTTACACTACCGGAACACACAGATAGGGTTTGTGATGCTGCAGGAACGCTGCACTGATGTGTCGGTGTGATGACGGGGCTTCCAATCCACGTGTTTCCACCGTCGTTTGGCTTTCTCGCTGCCGACACAGCGTCACGGTTTCATCCACCAGCCTCTTTCCTTCATCATTATATTCATGTGTGCTGATCACGGATCAATGACGATACGCTGCACCTCTTATCAAAACTAACTTTTGAGCATCGTTGTTATCTGTGTGGACTCATTTTCCCACGTCCCACGTCAAGCTGAGATATTTGAAAAACTGAAGAAATAACAGGGCTTGCTTTTACAATACTTTAAAATCAGTGGTCTGAAATATTTGACATCCTGGATGAATAAAAATCCTGGATGATTGTAGTAGCCGGGGCAGCACAGGTGTGTAGTAACCAAGTACATGTACTTCCTTACACTACTTAAGTAGTTTTTTGAGGATTTGTACTTTACTTGCATTTTTTCTTTATAAGTTTTATAAGTTATAAAATATACTTTTCCTTCGTTACTTTGACATTTGCCACCTCGTTACTGGTTACAAATTAAAATAATCAAAGAATTATATTTAGCAAGAAAGACAGTTTATTTTTGGTGTTGTATTCTATACCACATTTCATTCACCTGAAAGTAAAATAAAAAAAAAACAAGAGAAGGATCATTTTTGGTTGTGTTGCTTCTTTTCATGCGTACTGTAAAATACCAGTACTTTTACTTTTGATATTTGAGTATATTTTTTCACAAGATACTTTTGATACTTAAGTACATTTAATGTGAGCTACTTTAAGACTTTTACTCAAGTAATTTTCTTATGGGTGACTAACTTTTACCAAAGTCTTTTTCAGTTATACTTTTACTTAGTTCCTTTTTTCAAGTACTTTATACAGCTCTGCGGGGCAGACAGCAACCGTGTAGCCGGCGTCGGCGGGAGCTCTCACCACCAGGGCATGTAGACAGATATACTCTGCTGTAGACGCCGGGCTGTTCCTGAGTAGCAGAGAACAGCAGAAAGCAGCGGGTCACGTGACCTGATGCTGTTCCAGTCTGAAGTTGCTCAGAGCTGCACGTCCTGCTGCTGCTGCTGCTGCTGCTCAGAGCTGCACACCTGTGGAAACATTCAGCGCTCAGGGAAACGCTCACCATCGTCCAGTGTACGCCTTTTCTGGAGGCGCTGGTTCTCCTGTTCACATGAGGGGTCTCGCCCCAACTGTGATGGACCAGGTGTGTGTCTGTGGTTCTCCAGAACCGTCATCCCGTCTACCTCTCAGCTGACATTGACTATGTTTACATGCAGTCAAAATTGGGGTTAAGGTCAATATTCCGGTTACTGAAACATTGGGAAGAATCTGTTTCCATGCGTGAGCAAACAGGGTTATCACTGTTTACATGGTAATTAATCATTTGGGATATCTGGATCAAACCAGCGACGCACGGAGAACGTAATGACACAATTACTGTAATTTCCACTTCTTCTTCCTGTATCCAAATCCATAACAAACCACAATAACAGCAGCACGGTGGATATCGGACCCACTGGTATCGTTTTGTTTCTCGACCCTGTAGTTCTCCTTTTGCAGCGTCTTCCAGCGGAGCTGGATCTGGTCTGGCGTTCGTACAAATCCTGCTTCACCCAACTGTTCTCTCACCTTCTTGTAAATCTTCTATCCCGGTACTTTCTACCGTCTACAAATGCAGAAATGTTCATATCCTTCATTACATTTATGAAGTGATTAGTCTCCTCCTGGTCTTGTTTCTCCGTGTTTAGAAGAACTTCCTGGACTCAAAAGACCAGGATTCCTTGTGAAAAGAACATGAGCAGAAAACAAATTCCTATTTCTTTTGATGGGGAAATCCCGTTAAAAAAAGGAGTAACCCAGGGGTCATATTTGGGTTTTTAGAATAGAATAGAATAATTCCAGTTAGAAAAGGTTATTGATGCATGGATATGCAGTCTGTGTTTGTTTACACACAGGTGTGGTCATGTGAGCTGTGATTGGCCGAGCCGGGGCTGTGATTGGCCGAGCCGGGGCCGTGATTGGCCGAGCCGGGGCCGTGACTGGCCGAGCCGGGGCCGTGATTGGCCGAGCCGGGGCCGTGATTGGCCGAGCCGGGGCCGTGATTGGCTGAGCCGGGGCTACGGTCTGCTGCAGGTTGGCTGTGCATTTCCTAGCTTTTGAAGGCCAGGGGGGTCAGGTGACCTCATTTGTGTTAAACTCAGCGGCTCCACCATCAGGGTTTGTCTTCTACAGTCACACGAGGATCTGACCTCTTGATCAGTTTCAGGTTTTGTTGCCAGTCATTTTAACTTCCAGATTTGTAAATTAGTTCCACAATATAGAATCTCTGTAAAAGTCCCATCACCATCCTCTGGTTAGACTTTGTTCTTGGACTGATCCTGACATGTGTGCAGTTCTGACTCGTCTCTCACGTCCCGTCCAGCTGGACCGGTGCGTCCACAGGGCCGGAGCTGGGAGGGCTGGGGTCCACGAGTCTCTCAATCCATTCCATTCCTGTCCACAACGTCCCCATTCAGTTGGATTCAACATCCCACAGATGGATTTCAGTTCCAAAACTGGTTTTGATATAATACATGATTTGTTATAAAAGTGGAGGATAAACCTTTTTTGGACACTAAATTCTGCAGACTGGTTAAGCTGTTTCTGAGCTGGTTTGTTGATTGAACCCATTAGGACCAGTGGCGACGCAGGTGTCCCACAGGTGATTCTAAATCGATTCTCATATTAATTCCTAAGTATGTCTAAAGATCGATTTTTTTTTTATTTTATTTTATTTTATTTTTTTCCATCATTACATTTTCGCCCGGTGAACTTTAATCCCAGTAGTCATTTAATTCACACATCCGTGGTGTGAAACTATCAAACACTGAACATGGCGTTGAAGAATAGTGGTAGCATTAACAAAGCACTGGTTTTGAAAACTCCTGAACTAAATGAACTTTTCTTTAGAGAAAATGCTGGATATTTCAGCTTACATTTCTAAATGTTATATTAGTTCAATGAAGTTCCTATTATCTATATTACTATAGCTTGTTTGGTTTCTCTGTTACCGGACAGTTTGTCATGAAATACCTGAAAATTGTCTGGTGCTTCATGGCCAGCTGTGTCTGGTGACAGAATAAATCAGACAAGCTAAAATGATGTTTACTGCATGAGCTGTTGCAATTTCCTTTTTGCACTTTAAATGGATATTTATTTCTTAGTTATTTCACTAGTTATTTTACAATCATATCATTCATGCAACAGCTCAAAAAAACATTTTTAATAACACTAACCCAAATCAATATCGAATCGATTTGGATCGAATCAAATTGTGATAATGGATTCTGAATTTTAAGAATCGGGATTCAAATCGATTCTTGACATTTGAATGGATCCCCAGTCCTAGTGCTGACACATCCTGTGTCTCCTGGACTGTATCATAGTCCACTCCGTCCATGTTAAGCACCACATACTTTTTCATCAAGTAGAAAGTGGTCTGGGTTCCTATGAGTCAACAACACGTATAAATACTAGTATAAAAATGTTGTGACTGCATATGTCTTTCAAAAATGACACCTAAATACCTGACCCTGCTCCAGAAAGGCCAACTGACCAATGGAATAACAGCAAACAAAAACTGGTGGAGATTTTGAAGAACTTGCCCTCTTTGATCCAAAGGTGACGGGTTAAGCTTGAGTTATGGTTCTGCGTCAAAACGACGCCGTGCCTACGGCGTGTGGTACGCGTCGACGCAGACCACACGCCGTCAATGACGCCGTCAATGACGCCGTCAATGACGCCGTCAATGATGTCACCTCCCAAAAATTGTAACTACGCGTCGAGGCGACGCAGACCAACGCAGACGAGAGGGCTGTGATTGGTTCGCTTGGTAGCAACGCATTTCCGATTTCCGGTTTGAAGCAGTCGTGAACTTTCAGCGCTCTTTTCTTGTGTATGTGTGATTTTTTTTTTTTGTTGTTTTTTTTTGTTTTTTTGCACAATAGTTGTCTTTATCTCTTTGATTCACTGTGACCGGAAAAAGTCGGATAAACCATTCAGGAAAAAATCGCGAACTAGCGGTCACGGGGGGAACTGCACCGCGGAGAAATGGAGTGACGGAGAAGTCCGAAGGTTCACGGCGGCGTCACGGTGACGGCGTGTGCTCTGCGTTGGTTTGACGCAGACCCTTAATTCAGGCTTTAGTCCTGACACGTCCAGATGGCTCAGAACTCACCTTTACTGTCCCCTCTACTGTCCCCTCTACTCCCACAACCTCACTCTCTTCCTCAGCAACCAATTGCAGAGTTTGGCATATCATGTTTGGATTGGCTTGGATTGTGCTGCATTTTTTCCACCAATAGAAAAGGGTCTTTTTATTAAATTTTTTTGCCCTCTAGTTCTTTTCCTTGGAATGTTTCCACCAAACATCGTGACAAATTTCAGAACAAAACTCTGTGTTTGTGATTAGTCATAACTCTGATTTAACAAAGACTAGCGTATGAACACGGTGTAAAACTCTTGAAAGCTCAGGTCAAACCCATAACTCGGCACAGCTGCGTCTCGCGGCTGCTTCACTACTCATGTGATTTGGACATGCTGGCCAGTTTGTTGGACTCCGGACAAGTGCCAAGCATCTAACCTTCCAGGTTGAGTGTCATGTGGAACTGAGACATGTTGCAGTTCCTGCGCCGGCGGCTAGAGGCTCCAAAAGCCAGTCCATCTCCACTGACCTCCGGGTTAAAATGTCCAACTCTAGAGCAGAAATAAACACATTTACAGTCTGCTTCAAAGAACCGTTTTGGTCTCAATCGTTTGATTTCACATCCATGACAACTCTGTTTATGTAAAGCAATACATTTCTTTCTGATATGATTGATTGAGTCAGCTCAGCTGTTCTGACTTCCTCATCCATAATCATCATTTCTCCACACTTAGCCAAACAACCAGCCGTTTGTAAAGACCCAGTGTCGGGTAAATGCAACGGTTATTTTTAATTTTGTTGTTGAGTCGACGTGTGAGATGCCTTCTCCCATCTACTGCAAAACAAATCTACCTACGGGCACTAATAAAGTCAACTTGAACTTGATGTTGAACGCTGGTGTACAGTAATCCCTGGTTTTTGGCGGGGGTGACGTTCCAACAATAGCCCATGATTGGTGAAATCCGCAAAGTAGCAACCTTTATTTTTTACAATTATTATACAAGGCTTCAAATTGCGGAGCCCCGCCCACCGCGACCCGAGTTATTGGATTTGAACGAGAAAAAATGAAAAATGATACAAATATACAATAAGTACAATAAGTACAGTAAGACAAATTGTGACTCACTGCTCTTCTGAGCTGCTGCATCCTGACTCGCTCTGTAGTGTCTTTTTCTTCTAAAGCCGCGGTACAGGAGTGTTTTTTCCAGAGAAGAACATAGTTATGGGTCGTTGTTGTCGCTCTTTTTTCTTCTGGGCAAAAAGATTGTTATAAACCGACATGCCACTAGGGATGGGAATTGATAAGATTTTTTCGATTCCGATTCCATTTTCGATTGTGCTTAACGATTTGATTCTGTATCGATTCTCTTATCGATTCTCATTTGGAAAAAAGGAGAAGAAACAATTTTAGTCTCAACTTTGTTTTATATCTTTGAACAAAAAAATATAAGTGAGGTCTTAAGACGCCCCCAGCCTTGGGCTCCTCCATGGTGCCAGGGGGTCCCCACAAAATTATTTGTAATATAAAATATGTATTTAATATAAAATAATAATAATAAAATAAATATTCTTCTGTAGAAATTATATAAATACAACAAATTATTTTGTGGCAATTACACAAGAATGTCCACTAACATGTTCAACACCACAAACTTAGTCACTGCTCAGTGATTTCATCTATTCTGGCCTGATACTCTTCCCTGCCTTGATGAAAGGAGAATCTAGCGGTAGAAGCTCTTTAACTTCTCCATAGATGAGCTGATGAGCTGCAGCTGTGTCAGGAGCTCCGCTGTCCGCCGGAGGGCCCGGCACGTCCTCGTGGCCGAGCGCGCATTTCTTCTAAAGCATGAATTATGGTTCCGCATTAAATCGATGCAGAGCCTACGGCGTAGGGTACGCGGGGACGCGCGCCGTACGGTGCGTGTCGCTGCGTACCCTACGCCGTATGCCCTGCGTTGGTGTAACGCGGAACCATAAATCAGCCTTACCACACGCCGGCTGACTCCGCGCTCCCAGCGCATCAGCCGGCCGAGTCCTGACAGTTTCCCCCCTTTGTTGAAATGTCCACATTGCAAGTATTGTCGCCCTATTGTCATCCTTTTTGGTAAAATGTAACCAAACTTTCGAGCGTTTATGTCGCTTTGTCCCCGTGTTTTCCTGCTGGGCGCGAATGCGCAGGTTGCTCAACGTGCTTGGTGACGTCATTCACGCCCACTGGAATCGATAAGGGAATTGTTTGCGAAAAAGGCAAACGATTCCAAGGAATTGAAACACTGGGAACCGGTTCTCAACAAGAACCGGTTCTCGATTCCCATCCCTACATGCCACCATGGATTATATCTGAGACTGTAATGAACGATTCATCAAAGGGTCCCGTTCTTGAGCTGCTGCTGAAGCTCATTGGCCAACTCTGTTTGGATGCTTTCAAACTTTTTGAACATTTGTCGTCCTCTAGCTTTGGTGATGGTGTTCCAGGATAATGTTTGGGACTTGTTTCTCCTCACTACCAAAAAATCCAATCCCCGAGCTGAAGCATGCATGACAACATGCTGTGGGAAAGTAGTAGCTCTGTGGATATGCAAAATAAACTCTTTAATCCAGGGGTCTTCAACCTTTTTTAGCCAAGGGATCCTTGGATGAGAAAAACAGAGCAGGGACCTCCGCTTGGAATTCTTATTTTTTTCCCTTTTTTTTTTAATGTGTCAGGTTTTAAGCCTGGCTTATAATAACTTTTGAATGTCTTTATTCTGCTTATATCACCTTATTTACCAATTCGTGACTGGGTCATTAGCTACATGTGTTTACGGTTGATGAAACTTTGTCCTTGTCAGACGTGGAAGGAGTAACGTTAGGCCGAGCTGTAACGTTACAATCTCCAGCTTTAGGCTTTCGTTATTGTCACTAATTTATCCTTCAGTTCTAACTAGCGTTAAATATGAAATAGTCAAGTCAATTTCACAACAAATTTTCTTTTCTTAAACAGCTAGCTAGCTCGTTTTTCTGCTCTAAAGTTGACATTAATCACATGACTCACGTCATGGGAATCATTTATGTAGAGTTGTAGACTAAATAGTTATTGTCAAAAGTAGATTATTATCGCCTGTTAATTGAGCTTTCTCAATCATCCTGCTTCATGATGGTTCTCTCACAGCATGTTGCTTTGTCATACAAGTTCATGAGAGACTAAGCTTTTAATACAAAAACTGGTTAGATCAGAGAATGTAAGCTGCAAATTCAGCTAGCTAAAAAAAGCTGGCTGAGCTAGCATAGTGGTATGTGGGGACATTTGGGAGGGGGATCGGGTGTCCCCCAGTCCCCCGGTCCCCTAGTCCCCCAGTGATCCCTGGTCCTGGTCCCTGGTCCCTGGAAAGAGTATTTGTGTAGTCATATTTTGTTATCTATAACTTCTTTAAATGATTGCTATGGTAGTAACAATAGAGGGTTTGCATTGACGTCACTTCCCCACTGGACCAGCCCCCTTACTCTCACTGAGTGGAAAAAACAGCTGCAACTAGTGGAGAAGACGGGATAACAACTGATTATCGGCTTAAATTAAAGGCAGTTGGACTTGACAGTGACCCGTACAGTTATCCCAAGAACCAGTGGTCCATGGACATTAATATTTGGTACAGTTACCAAGAACCAGTGGTCCATGGACATTAATATTTGGTACAGTTACCAAGAACCAGTGGTCCATGGACATTAATATTTGGTACAGTTACCAAGAACCAGTGGTCCATGGACATTAATTTGACCACGAATCCAGTTTCCTGATATTTGTATGTACTTAATTTCTACGCCGGGGAAATACATGAAGCAAAGCTTCATGTATTTCATTAGCTACCCAAAAATCCAACATTACCTGATACAAAATGGGAACCACAAATCCACGTTTCGTTGCCTGGAATCCAGTTGTTTCTGCTAATTGCAGCGATCCATTTGTCTCTCTTAAGCTTATTTTTCAGCAGTCTGTAAAACGATAACTCAGATTTCTTGCTAAATCTATGAGTACAGTCGATCGCACAACAGCTCTTTCCCATTTTAGATTTTTCAGTTGCTCAAACTGAAAGTTTACGCTGCCACTCAGTTTTTCTGACACTCAGTCTTTCTGACACTCAGTCTTTCTGCCACTCAGTCTTTCTGTGACTCAGTGGGCGTAACCCGCTGTGAAGTTCCATCTGTGATGTCATGCACATTCCCTCTATTTGTGTAGTCATTTGTTGTTATCTATAACTTCTTAAATGATTGCTATGGTAGTAAGAGAAGGCTATAAACCTTGCCTTCAGAACTTGTGTGAGATCAATAAGTGGCCTCCTCCGGCAGTGGGCCTTTATACGCTCAACAGTTGAACTGGAGAAGACTTTTAATCAGTTGTTCTCGGACAAGTATGGATAGTGTTAAAGATTCCTGCATAACGTGTGTTTTTGATGCACTTCCAATGTTGACGACTGTATATTTTCATCTTGTAACTTTATTGCTTTTTATAAATTCCCCTTTGTTGAATGCTGTGTTGAAATGTTAAAGTGTGCATGAGAGATGAACAGTTCTGGTCTCCATGACGTCACATCCATGAACACTCTGGCTCCACGTCCAGTTCCACGTCCAGCCAGTTCAGATAGAGCAGGACATGGTTTGGAGGCCCGGGCATGGCCTTTGAGCGGCAGCCAGCTCATCCAATGGCTGCCCATCATCAGTTCCCCATCAGCCGTTGTTATCCAATCAGCAGTCTGACTCCCCGGTACCAACCCGGGTCGCCTCAGCAAGTGCTGGTATTAAACAACGTATTCTCCTTTTTGCCTTGCTTCTGTCGTCGTCCCTTATTTTGAAATATGTCCAACTGCTGACGTCCCGCTGCATTAATTGTTGTTATCTTGCCTGAAACGGCGCTGCCAGTCTCACTCATGGGTATCACTCTCTTCTCATCACCACGCTAAGCTT
Source organism: Cololabis saira (assembly GCF_033807715.1). Lineage (NCBI taxonomy): Eukaryota > Metazoa > Chordata > Actinopteri > Beloniformes > Belonidae > Cololabis > Cololabis saira. Next base: position 1,650,791 of record NC_084589.1, read on the forward strand.
AGCCGCCTAGCAGCGGCGGCTCTGCGGCTGCTCACTCACCCGGGGAACATCTCCCCCTAGAGTCACTAACCAGTAACTACAACAACAATGAAGTGGTATGAGAGTATGAGTATCTGAGAGCAGTATGGGCCTCGATACCACCTAGTTGGGAGCAGTTTCAGGCTGGTTCTTGTCCAGGTGTCTCCGCTGGACTGGCCGTGCTGGCGTGGTCTCTAGTCTGACCCCAGATCAGGGTCAGGGACAGACCAGCCTCCCACTGGATCTGAGTTTACTGTAAATGTCCCGTTTTCAGAAGTGTGACTGATCAGTGTGAATCCTGACCCCCCTGTCCTCTACCTGGGCTCTGATTGGCTGGAGAACACAGCCATTTTCATTCGGAATTAGCTGTTTACGTGGTAATTTTTACTCATTTAAAATCAGATTTAATTTTAATTCTGAATGAATTCTGAATGAAACTTCCCATGTAACGGCACTGAGTGTGAGTGTAACCCAGCGGTGTAAAGGATCTGGTTGTGCAGTGGTGTACTAGGTTAGTGACGTGTGCAGGTCTGTGGATCCCAACTTGTAAGAGCAGTTTTTACTGCAGAATCCCTGGTTTGACCCGGCTGTGGAGCACACAGTCACCCCACTGACCCCCGGCAGCCACACACCTCAGAGGACATGTTTACCATTTACCCAATTGATGTGATTTAATTACCTAATTAAAAAAGAAAATGTATCGCCTCAAAAAGTAAAAAAAAATTCATAGATGTGTTGTGAGTCTGTAGACATACTCGAGCAGGATCGTGCATGTGTGCAGATGCTGCTGCTGCTGCAGATTCTGCTGCTGCAGATGCTGCTGCTGCTGCAGATGCTGCTGCTGCACTGCTGCAGATTCTGCTGCTGCTGCAGATTCTGCTGCTGCAGATGTGCATGCTGCTGCTGCTGCACTCCTGCAGATGCAGATGCTGCAGATGCTGCTCCTGCAGATGCTGCTCCTGCAGATGCAGATGCTGCTGCTGCTGCAGCTGCTGCTGCAGATTCTGCTCCTGCAGATGCAGATGCTGCAGATGCTGCTCCTGCAGATGCTGCTGCAGATGCTGCTGCTGCTGCAGATGCTGCTCCTGCAGATGCTGGCGTTGCTGGTGCAGATGCTGCAGATGCTGCTGCTGCAGATGCTGCTGGTGCTGCTCCTGCAGATGCTGCAGATGCTGCTGCTGCAGATGCTGCTCCTGCAGATGCTGCTACTGCAGATGCTGCTACTGCTGCTGCAGATGCTGCTGCAGATGCTGCTACTGCAGATGCTGCTACTGCTGCTGCAGATGCTGCTGCAGATGCTGCTGCTGCAGATGAACTGTCATCAGCTGGTTCTGATCCGACCTGAATGCTCTCTAAGCTGCTGCTCCATCATGAGTGCTGGAGGAAGGTTCTCCAACGGTTTGTCTATTTACATAGAACATCCATCTTTGTTTAGTTGGAGAAACCTCTTGTAAACTGGTAAATGTGCATGTTCATGAAATCAGCATCTTTACCTTTTAAAAAGTCCAACAAACTCCCACATTTAAAACATTTATTGTAAATGGACCCCACTTTTCTGCTGTTCGTCCCTGAATCAGGCCTAATCTCAGCATAGAGGACTGCACATGTTGGATGTACTTCCTGTTTGATGAGGTCATCCCTCATGTTTGATGAGGTCATAATTGCTGTTTGATGAGGTCATGTTTTAAGTTTAATGAGGTAATCATTTGTGTTCTGATGAGGTCATCATTTAATTTTGATGAGGTCATTTCCGTGTAATTAGGTCATCATTCCTGCTTGATGAGATCATGGTTTTTGTCTGATGTCACCATTCCTTTTTGAGGTCACTAATTCTTTGTGACGAGGTCCTAATTTCTCTTTGAGGTCATTGTTTCTGTTTGCCGAGGTGGCCCTGCGGGGCTCGTTGTGGGGTCCAGGACCCGTGTTCCCGTGTGATCAGACATGGGTGTCGGAGGTGAAGCAGAAGGGTTCGTGCACTCATTAGGGGCATTCTGGGAGCACTGGCGTCTGAGCCGCGTGCCAACAACAACGCCACTGACGAGGAGGTGAAGGGGTGAGGAAGAGGAGAAGCTGCTCCTCACTGCGACACAGCCAATGTGACGGAGGAAACGTAGGAGTGGAGGATGATGGATGGATGGAGGAGAGCTGTGCGAGGAGAGGAGAGCGGGAGGATGGGGGAGGAGGACGGGGCTGGGTTGCTATGGGAGAGGATGTCAGAGTGCTGAGAGGCCGGCCTGCGATTGGAGGCCTCCTGCTTCAGTGGAGAACAGAGAAGGAGCTAATGAGAGCTGTGGCCTGGTTGCTGAGACAGCAGCGGTTTATTTATAGAGCATGGGCAGTCAGCCCTTAGATACCAGCAGCCAATCCGCTCACGGAGCAGCAGCCGGCCTCAGCCAATGGCGGCGCAGCGCTGGGAATGCCAGATTGAGGAAGTGCTGTGAGTGCCTCTCAGTCTCTTAAAGGGCCGGCACACATTTTTCAGCACTAGGCAGATATCACCTCTGTCCCCGGCAGCCTGGGATCTGTGAGCAGAGGGTTTTCACCCACATGAAAACACTTCTGCTTCTGTGGTATCACACGTCTGCAGCGGTGGGTAAAGAGCCAGAGCTCCAGGAATGAAAGTGTTGAGAAGGACACCTGTTGGGTTTGGTGGTTCCAGGTGATCCAGGTCCATGACGGCCCCTGGAGCTGGTGGTGAACTCCAGTGATGTCAGACAGTTCTCACATACACACATGTGCCACGCTTACAGGATGTTTTTTAATTTGGAATTCATTATTCTGAATTGAATCATTCAGAATTAAACTATTTTTCTTCCAGTTTACATGGAAATAGTAATTCTGAATTGAGGTTTACATGGAAAACACGTTTGATGGTCTTTCTCCAATTCCTCTCCAGGTCTGGGGGTTGGGAAGGTTCTGATTGGATAGGGGGGGGACCGGAAGTTAAACTACCGGAAGAAAAACTAACTTAGCCGCTACAACTTTGAAAAGCTCACAATTTTGAAGTTTCCTGCCATCTGTTCTCCAAGCTATTTATTAAATAAATGGTCTCTGCTCTTGACCAGCGTTTACTGCGTGCTGCCATCTTGAAACTTGTTTGGAAAACAAGCCCGGCGCGGAATATAAGCGTCTTGGAGACAGACGGATGAGGGAACGAGCAGAAAGAAAGACCAGAATTAATTTAAAGAGGAATGAGCGTAAACATGGTTAATTCGGAATGGCCATTTTCAATCGGAATTAGGTTTTCACATGGTAATTTTTACTCATTTTAAATCGGATTTAATTTTAATTCTGAATTAAAGAGGAATTAAACTTTCCATGTAAACGCACTGATGGTCACAAATTGCAGGTTTATAAAAGTAGGGTTTCTGATGTCATTTTGTAGATGGACTCTTAAGTGAACGTTCCCAAACCTGCATATGAGTAACTCCAGCGTTAAACCTGACTTGATTACAGTTAAATCTTCTGTCCACAGCACAGTCATCCACAACTCACTGCTGTTGTTTTAGTTGGAAGATGGAACTTTTCCTTTCAATGTTATTTTCTTGCTGACAGTATGAACCCCTTAATGTTGACATGTCAGAGTAGCAGCACAAACCAAGACCATTGCTACAGTTCAGGTGGTTTGTTTTTAAAGGTTTTTGTGGCACCAGGGATGTCATTCCTTCTCACGACACCTAAAGAAGAGTTTAAGGTGGTGTTTGGAATGGTATAGGGTTATGGTTGTCAATCTGTCTCTCAGGTCTGCTGGTTCAGGGCCACTAAGGAGTGGAGTCCCCGGTACAGAGCCGTGTGGTACTCCTCCGTTAGAACAACTAGTACTGGGTTAACATGAGGCTTCTTTACTCCACAGTAAAGTTTCAAGTATCATTAGAGAATGTAACTCCGCATTGTTGTGTTGACAAAAGTCTCCACGGTAACCCTCGTCCACCTGGTCATATTATTTTAGATTCAGTGTGGTCTGAAGGGTCAGAGGTCACAGGTGGAATTCCTCCACCATATTCTGCTCTGTGGAAGTACAAATATACACATCTTTTCCACTCAGCTGTCTGCTGTGTGTGTGTGTGGGTGTGTGTGTGTGTGGGTGTGTGGGTGTGTGTGTGTGTGGGTGTGTGTGTGTGTGTGTGTGTGTGTGTGTAATCTTGTTGTTTTACATGTCGATTTATTCTGCACTTTAAGGGTTTGTACTGCCAATTTAGTTGTACTGGTACAATGACGATAAAGACTATTCTGATTCTTCTCTTTCTCTCATGGACATTGTTTTTAAACACTTCAGGGATTTCTCTGGAGATGGATACAGATTTAGGACCAAGTCACCATTATAATCACCTGATTAAATCCCATCAGTATTTATCTTTCACTTTGTACTGAGTTGCAGAACGATGCAGAAAAGACCTTACACCTAGTGAATGACATCACAGAAGCACACACATTCACAAACTACATTGTAAGTTGTTCCAGATGGACAAGCATCTGAGGAAATGTCCTGCGTCCATGATCTCCATGGTAACGTCTCCATCAAACCATGTCCTGTTGAGCGGCGTGACCAGAAACTGGACAAAGTCCGTAGCCGGTGTTGTTGTATGAGAAGTGGTCTGGTCATGTTCCATGTTGCTGGAAGGAAACAATGACTACGTTTACATGCAGTAAAAATTCAGGTTATTGCTAATATTCCGGTTACTGAAACATTCAGAATATTCCATTCACATGGTAATTAATCATTCGGGATATCTGGATCAAACCAGCGATGCACGGAGAACGTCATGACGCAATTCCCATCATTTCTGCTTCTTCTTCCTGTATCCAAATTCAAAACAAATGCTGCTTCACACAACTTTTCTCTCACCTTCTTGTAAATCTTCTATCCCGGTACTTTCTACCGTCTACAAATGCAGAAATGTTCATATCCTTCATTACATTTATGAAGTGATTAGTCTCGTCCTGGTCTTGTGTTTCTCCGTGTTTATAAGAACTTCCTGGACTCAAAAGACCAGGATTCCTTGTGAACAGAACATGTGCAGAAAACAGATTCCTGTTCCGTTTGATGGGGATATTCCGTTTGGTGTTTACATGACCGGATATTCAGTTAGAAAAGGAGTAACCCAGGGGTCATATTGGGGTTTTTAAAAACCTGAATATGAGCAAATTCGGGTTACTCAAAGGGGTTATTGGTGTTTACATGGCCATGCAAATTCGGGTTATTGCCAATATTCGGATTATTGATGCATGGAAACACAGTCATTTTATTGGTGGATGTTTGGTAACATTGTTATGTAACCAAACATCAGTGTCGGTCTGGACGTTTCCATATTGGTTGGGTTGTAATGTGGATAATTGTGGATAAAGCTTCATCAGCTGAACGTCCAGCTGTAAATGTAGATGTCACATGGCTGGCCGGGTACAGACCTGGTTCTGGTTCTGGTGGTTCTGGTGAACGTCTGGTGAACGTCTGGGCCACTACTGGTGCTGTTTGCTCACGTTGACTGAGCCGTCTCTACTCATTCATCACCAACACAACCTCTCTAGTGATGATCTGCTCATTGGTCTTGTTTGTCTTCATAGTTGCTGTCTTTTTTAGGTTTTCTTAGCTGTTGTCACAGGGTGAAAGTTAGGGCTGCAGCTATCCAATATTTTAGTAATCAAGTATTCTACTGAAAAACTCCATCGATTAATCGGATAAAACATATTTTTGTTTAGTTAAAGAGCAATTATAAATATACATAAGATGTTAGATGTTAATTGACATCACTAACACTAAATTATATAATCCAGTAGGTTCATGGCTGTGCATTTAAAAACCCTGAACTTACACCAGTTGACCAAATTCACTGCCTTCACTCAAAAAACTAAGGATCTTACCAAGAAATGTTCTTATTTCTAACCTAAAAATGCCATTACACCTGATAACACACATCACTTAAAAGGTTAGCTGTTTTTCATTTGTGTCAAGCAAATTTTAAGTTCTAGTTAAGTTTTAAGTTACAGGACTGTCTCAGAAAATTAGAATATTGTGATTTTCTGTAATGCAATTACAAAAACAAAAATATCCTATCTCAAAAAAATTGAATATTCTGGGAATCTTAATCTTAAACTGTAAACCATAATCAGCAATATTGAAATAATAAAAGGCTTGCAATATTTCAGTTGATTTGTAATGAATTCAGAATGTACAGTATGACAATTTAGTTTTTTTAATTGCATTACAGAAACTAAAGAACTTTATCACAATATTCTAATTTTCTGAGACAGTCCTGTAAAGTCTTGATAAGATTTTGAGTTTTGTCAGTGTTCAAAATAAGATGATGAGACCTGCTGTATTGGAGCACATTAGGCACCAGTGCTATCCATCAACGGCACGTTGTGCCGCATTAAACATGGTCCGGGCGAAATACCTGCTTTGAGCTGGCGAAATGAAACGATTCCTCGAGGCAGAGAAAAATTCCTGGATCATTTTTTGTAATGGAATCACTGGAATGATTGTAGGAATGGTTTGAGCCCTAGTGAAAGTGGAGCACTACCACCTCCAGGTGGTGTGGCCAGGCAGCTGGCCGGGCGCGTCGGTGTTCTGCTGGAGCTCTGATCTACAGAAATACAACAGGTGTGATGCTGAGAACTCATTGAAACGTCCGTTTTTGTGTCTCCACAGGTGCAAGCAGCTCAGGATGTCCGCCCACCTCCTCCTCCTCCTCCTCCTCCTCCTCCTCCTCCTCCACTGCCCAGGGCTTCTCCCTCGCTGAGCCAGCCATGACCAGCCAGCACACTCATACACACCCCTCCTTCAGCTCCATCCACTCCATGGCCGAGCAGCAGCAGGTAACACCCGTCCCAGCGCTGCTCACCCGTCACACCTCCACATGTTCTCACCTCATTCATCCACACGGCTTTCAAATGGAAATCAACTGGAATACATGGGAATTCATGGGAGAATACTGGATATTAACCTGATTGAAAGTTAGTCCTTTAACATGGAGCATAAATGTAGTTGGAACAAAAACACACAAATCATTTTTCAGCATAACATTGGTTACAACAGGGGTCTTCAAATCTTTTTAGCCCAGGGATCCTTGGATGAGAGAAAAACAGAGCAGGGACCTCCGCTTGGAATTCTTATTATTTCCTTTTTTTTTAATATGTCAAGTTTTAAGCCTGGCTTATAATAACTTTTGAATGTCTTTATTCTGCTTATATCACTTTATTAACCAATTCGTGACTGGGTCATTAGCTACATGTGTTTACAGTTGATGAAACTTTGGCCTCGTCAGACGTGGAAGGAGTAACGTTAGGCCGAGCTGGAACGTTACAATCTCCAGCTTTAGGCTTCGTTATTGTCACTAATTTATCCATCAGGTCTAACTAGAGATAAATATGAAATAGTCAAGTCAATTTCCCAACAAATTTTCTTTTCTTAAACAGCTAGCTAGCTGGTTTTCCGCTCTAAAGTTGACATTAGTCACATGACTCACATCATGGGAATCGTTTATGTAGAGTTGTAGACTAAATAGTTATTGTCAAAAGTAGATTATTATCGCCTATAAACATATATATATATATATATATATATATATATATATATATATATATATATGGATGGATATCACAAATTATTTTGATTATTTCTTTTGAAGTTGTTGGACCCCCTGCAGTACCTCCGTGGCCCCCCTAGGGGTCGTGGACCCCCGGTTGAAGACCCCTGGGTTAAAACAATCATATTTAATGTAAATTCCAATGAATCTGGTAAAACCTCATCAGGTAAAACGTAACCAGGGGTTTATGGGTAATTAAGGGTGTGGCCTTTCCATAGATGACAGGACAGCCAGTGAAGACCTGTCATCCTTTCAGACAGCTGTGGTTGAGGGTTAGTCCAGGTCCTCTGATGCGGTCTGTGGCCTGAGTCTGTGATGTTGCTTTAGGTGTCATTCAGATGTCATTTTAGAATCAAAACCAAGAATATTTCTACACATTTGTTTTTGTTGTATGAAATGTGGCCTTTAAATCCCCCATGAGGCCAGGAGCAGTAGTGTTGCTGTGATGACTGACCCCTGGGTGTGTGTGTTCCTCCTGCAGGTGCTGTCTGACATGACCATACTTCAGCGGAGGATCCCCCCCAGTTTCAGAGACCCTGCCAGCGCTCCCCTGAGGAAACTCTCAGTCGACCTCATCAAAACTTACAAGCACATCAATGAGGTACGTGAGGAAGACTCAACACCTTCAGGAGACCACACCCAGTCGCACATGTGTGCCCGACGTGACTCTGTAGGAGCAGAACTGCCTCCACTGACTAGTAACACATTCTCAGTAATATTACCATCTTTACAAGGGGAAATAAGTTGGTCAACAAATGCTGCTAAATGTATAATGGAGGATATAGACCGAGCTGGTGTCATACTCTGGTTTGAAATGTGACTTTTTTGATAGGCGCCGCGACTAGCTGCTACGCAGAAGTATAAACATAAGATGACGTAGGCACAGCGACTAGCTGCTATGTAGAAGTATAAACATAAGATGATGTAGGCACAGCGACTAGCTGCTATGTAGAAGTATAAACATAAGATGATGTAGGCACAGTGACTAGCTGCTATGTAGAAGTATAAACATAAGATTACGTAGGCACAGTGACTAGCTGCTATGTAGAAATATAAACATAAGATTACGTAGGCGCCGCGAGTAGCTGCTACGCAGAAGTATAAAGGAGAGACGGCGTAGCCGCCGCGAGTAGCTGCCACGCAGAAGTATAAAGGAGAGACGGCGTAACCGCCGCGAGTAGCTGCTACGCAGAAGTATAAAGGAGAGACGGCGTAGCCGCCGCGAGTAGCTGCTACGCAGAAGTATAAAGGAGAGACGGCGTAGCCGCCGCGAGTAGCTGCTACGCAGAAGTATAAAGGAGAGACGGCGTAGCCGCCGCGAGTAGCTGCTACGCAGAAGTATAAAGGAGAGACGGCGTAGCCGCCGCGAGTAGCTGCTACGCAGAAGTATAAAGGAGAGACGGCATAGCCGCCGCGAGTAGCTGCTACGCAGAAGTATAAAGGAGAGACGGCGTAGCCGCCGCGAGTAGCTGCTACGCAGAAGTATAAAGGAGAGACGGCGTAGCCGCCGCGAGTAGCTGCTACGCAGAAGTATAAAGGAGAGACGGCGTAGCCGCCGCGAGTAGCTGCTACGCAGAAGTATAAAGGAGAGATGGCGTAGGTGCAGAAACTAAAGGCTAGGATTAAGGCGGCGCTTCAGAAGATGCAGCTGAGGCTTCCAGGTCCGGCTTCAGTTTGGTAGTGTTGCCACCAGAGGATGTTTACGGGGAGTTTGGTTACGTAGCCAAACACGTGTGGAAGAAGGACCCGGAGCTGGATTTAGGTGGACGCTCTGCTGGCGTAAGAGCAGCCTGAACCGGAGCAGGTGTTGATCCGGAGCTGCTGCCGTTTGCATTGATGATCTGTGGTTTTACAGATAAATGTCATACGGCAACAAGAGCGCCTGGTCAAGAGTACATGCTTTCAGGTGGAGCCTCGCTCACCTGGGACCAGTCGTAAAGAGTCATGAGGAATATAGATAGTTTTCTTTTGTTTTTGTTTGTTTTCTGAGCAGTGACCTCACCACTGGTCCTGACATCACTGTCTCCTGTTTGATCTGGGTTCTTCTGTTCTGATCTGCACCTTCACTTCATGTCAGAGTACCGTGAACTTTCAATCAGAGGCAGCTGGAAATTTCTACCTTTCACACAAATGTAAACCCACCTGGTTCTCTTATGGTGCTTTTCCACTAGTACCTACTCAGCCTGGATCGAGTCAGTTTGGTTCTTTTCCACTAGGGGTCTAACGTGCCGAGTTTATTTTGTAACGCGGCAGATCGAGGTCTACCGAGGTTCTAAGCTGCTGAGTCGGCTGTATCTGACATCATCACACTACAGGCCACCGATTGGTCGGGGGGTTGGAGTCAGACGTCTGAGTCAGGATGTGACATGGTGCAGTTTCTGCAGATACAGACAGAACTGTTCAGTGTTCAGGTGATACGAGGACAGAAACCTGAAAACGATAGAGATGTTTCCCTGTTAGTGAAGTAACACCTGACTCTGAAAGTTCTGGGTACTAATGTCCCTGTGCTGTCAGGAGGTCTAGGGACGTCTAGGGAAGTCTGGGGAGGTCTGGGGAGGTCTAGAGAGGGTTAGGGAGGGTTAGGGAGGTCTAGGGACGTCTAGAGAGGGTTAGGGAGGCCTAGGGAGCTCTAGGGAGGGTTAGGGAGGTCTGGGGAGGTCTAGGGAGGTCTGGGGAGGCCTAGGGAGGTCTAGGGACGTCTAGAGAGGGTTAGGGAAGTCTAGAGAGGGTTAGGGAGGTCTAGGGAGGGTTAGGAAGGTCTAGAGACGTCTAGAGAGGGTTAGGGAGGTCTAGGGAACTCTCGGGAGGGTTAGGGAGGTCTAGGCAGGCCTAGGAAACTCTAGGGAGATCTGGGGAGGGTTAGGGAGATCTAGGGTGGTCTAGGGAGATCTGGAGAGGGTTAGGGAGGGTTAGGGAGGTCTAGGGAGGGTTAGGGAGGTCTAGGGAGATCTGGGGAGGGTTAGGGAGGTCTAGGGTGGTCTAGGGAGATCTGGAGAGGGTTAGGGAGGGTTAGGGAGGTCTGGGGAGGGTTAGGGAGGTCTAGAGAGATCTGGGGAGGGTTAGGGAGGTCTAGGGTGGTCTAGGGAGATCTGAGGAGGGTTAGGGAGGTCTAGGGAGGGTTAGGGAGGTCTGGGGAGGGTTAGGGAGGTCTAGGGAGGGTTAGGGAGGTCTAGGGAGGGTTAGGGTGGTCTAGGGAGGGTTAGGGAGATCTGGGGAGGTCTGGGGAGGCCTAGGGAGGTCTAGGGACGTCTAGAGAGGGTTAGGGAAGTCTAGAGAGGGTTAGGGAGGTCTAGGCAGGTCTAGGGAGGGTTAGGAAGGTCTAGAGACGTCTAGAGAGGAGGTCTAGGGAACTCTCGGAGGGTTAGGGAGGTCTAGGCAGGCCTAGGAAACTCTAGGGAGATCTGGGGAGGGTTAGGGAGATCTGGGGAGGGTTAGGGAGGGTTAGGGAGGTCTAGGGAGGGTTAAGGAGGTCTAGGGAGATCTGGGGAGGGTTAGGGAGGGTTAGGGAGGTCTAGGGTGGTCTAGGGAGATCTGGAGAGGGTTAGGAAGGGTTAGGGAGGGTTAGGGAGGTCTAGGGAGATCTGGGGAGGGTTAGGGAGGGTTAGGGAGGGTTAGGGAGGTCTAGGGTGGTCTAGGGAGATCTGAGGAGGGTTAGGGAGGTCTAGGGAGGGTTAGGGAGGTCTGGGGAGGGTTAGGGAGGTGTAGGGAGGGTTAGGGAGGTCTAGGGAGATCTGGGGGGGGGGGGGTTAGGGAGGTCTAGGGAGGGTTAGGAAGGTCTAGGGAGGGTTAGGAAGGTCTAGGGAGGGTTAGGGAGGTCTAGGGAGGCTTAGGGAGGTCTAGGGAGGCTTAGGGAGGTCTAGGGAGGGGTTCTAGGGGCGGCTCTGCTGCTCCGGTGCAGGTACCGGAGCTCCCACCTCACCTGTGCTGTCCCCTCCAGGTGTACTACACGAAGAAGAAGCGGCGGGCCCAGCAGGTCCCTCCTGAGGACAGCAGCACCAAGAAGGAGAGAAAAGTTTACAATGACGGTTACGACGACGACAACTACGACTACATTGTCAAAAACGGAGAAAAGTGGCTGGACCGCTACGAGATAGACTCTCTGATCGGGAAGGGCTCTTTCGGACAGGTGAGGTCACCAGGGGCCGGAGTTTCTAGTTACTCATGCCCAATCTCTGCTTTGGAAGACTCTCTGTAGCTGCATGAGTCCGACGGTACGCAGCCACAATAACCTCCCAGTCTCTGATAGGGAAATAAAATGTTTTTCTACCTCTTTCTATCGTTGACATTTTCTGCATTCTACTATAATAGTCTATGAACAATGGCCCCTACCCGAGGTAGAACCAACCACAACAATTATTTTTATTAACTTTAGGGTCTCCTATTAGTGAAATTGGATGTTGTGATTTTTGAATTTGGGGGGAAATTTATTTTTTTTGCCTCTTTAGAACTACTCCAAACCCTGAAAAGGGGCCAAATTGGGCCAGTTCGAATAGGGGAAAAGGGAGGGAAAAAAGCCCATAACTTGAGAATGCTCACTCTTTTCTGCATCAAACTTTGAGGTTTGAACCAGGTGTCTGTCCACCATCACCAAACAGTCAGAAAATGATTTACCTGAGAAAATAGTGGAATATAGCACTGTAATCATACCTTTAGTTCAGGCGGAAATTATACTTTTTGGTAATAAGAACATATAGGACTCCTTCACTTTTCTCTCATTTATCAGAAAAACATAAATCTCTATAAAAAATACTATTACTTAGTTGTCTTGAATGCTATTGAATACCAACCAGTGGTTTTATGGAAATATCTGGTACAGTTCTCTTGAAAATGAGTACTGTTTTAGAACAGTACATGTGGTTGTTTTGTTTCCAGATTAGTTATTAGTTAGTTAGTTAGTTATTATTATTAGTTATTTTCGCGTTAGATTGCTTAAACAGATCATAGTTAGCAGAGCTGGCTAACCATGACATGAAGCACTGCTTCCCCTCTGTAACATCTGATCAAACACTCACACTGAAGAAATAAATCAACCCAATTCAAAAATATTCAGGACCATGAGGAAATTCAAACAAAGTCAAAGAGACAGTGCTTCTTGAACTTCTTTTTCTTTATAGACAGCAGGTGGGTGAAGAAGATAAAAGACACAAATACTGATGTTATTTCAGCCATAAGGTTATAATGAGGATTTGTCCTCAACCAGAATTCACAAAAGTCTTTAAGGAGCGAGATAATTTCTCTGCTTTGTCAACAAAGCTGAGAGAAATCCCTGAAGTGTTTAAGACAATGTCCACGAGAGAAAGAGAAGAATCTGAATTGTCTTCATTGTCATTGTACCAGTACAACTAAATTGGCAGTACAAACCCTTAAAGTGCAGAATAAATCGACATGTAAAACAACAAGATTACGCACGCACGCACGCACGCACGCACACACACACACACACACACGCACACACACACAGCAGACAGCTGAGTGGAAAAGACTGGTAGATTTGTACTTCCACAGAGCAGAATTCCAGCGTGTAGAGGACTAGGGAGCAGGTGTAAACCAGACACCTGTGACCTCTGACCCTTCAGACCACACTGAATCTAAAATAATATGACCAGGTGGACGAGGGTTACCGTGGAGACCTTTGTCAACACAACAATACGGAGTTACATTCTCTAATGAAACTTTACTGTGGAGTAAAGAAGCCTCATGTTAACCCAGTACTAGTTGTTCTAACGGAGGAGTACCACACGGCTCTGTACCGGGGACTCCACTCCTTATCTGGGGGGGAACACAGGCCAGAACGCAGCTCCCGAGGCTCCAGCCTGCAAACATGCACAAAAGAGAAAAAAGGGGGGCCGGGACAAGAAACTACAGGAACGATAACTCGACAGAACCACAGACAGAAAACCTTTTAAATGCTGACGACATGAATAAATTGTTAGGTTACATGTGAATATCCGCTCCGGAACTCTTTTTGTTTAGTTTTTTGTACAATCCGCATCATTTCAGCCTCTTAAGCTGGGCATACACTGTGCAATATTTTAAATCGTATGAGACTCCCCCATCTCACACTGCACGACTAGATCGCGGAGTTCAAAAGTTTAGAGCCCACGATTTATGTTCTCACACTGTACGAGCCGATGCTCGGATGCTCCGTCTGCTCACACTATACGATCATAATCCTCCCGTCGGACCTCTGTGTACTGGAACTTGAGGCCGGTTTTGGGGCAGGGGTGGGCTGTTCCCACACCCAAACGTACGTGCTGCCCACCTGATCAAAGGTTATGGGGATCCTTTATTTTTTTATAATTATATATATATATATATATATATATATATATATATATATATATATATATATATATATATATATAAAAAAAATGCCAAAATATCTGTACCGTTTCTGATTGGGCGGGCACTGCGCATCATTTTTAGACACAACAAAGAACGCATACCGCAAAAGTTGTGTCTCGGCGGAGGGACCCGACGTCCCAGCAAAATGAGAAGAGAAAAAAAGGTGTTCCGAACAGCAGACAGCGCACACACTAAAGGCTGATTTATGGTTCCGCGTTACACCAACGCAGAGCTTACGGCGCAGGGTACGCGGCGACCCGCACCATATGTGGAAATGCAGTCTTTTTTTGCTATTAAAACATGATTTGTAATGTGAATTTGCAACCCTTAAACTACAAATAATAGTTTTTGACGTGACATCAGAGATTACGCATGCTCTCTGCGAAAGGATGAGGCCAATCGGGTCGTAGCTGCTTCAACCGTGCGATTCCTTCACGAGGAGCGACCAGGATTTCAAACACGCTTGATTTTCTTGCGACCTCACGATTTGTGATCGGGAGCTCATCGAGAGGTGTTAATCTCTCGTCGTGAGGTGTTAATCTCTCGTCGTGAGGTGTTAATCTTTCGTCGTTACCCCACGTACACTGCACGAGGCACGAGCAACGATTGGGTCAAAATCGGGCCCGATCAAAAAAAAAGTCGCACGACTGGAAAATCGTCTCAAAACGAGCCGATAATCGCACAGTGTATGCCCGGCTTTAGATTTGGGCAAACTAAATCAAAAGAGTTTTGGGAAGTAAGTGGGAAATGACGAGGCCTGGAAAAATAAATATACAAATAAATAGACGAGAACTAAAAGTAAGGTGAATATAGTTGAGGATTAAAACAGAAATATTGAGGATATGAGATTCCCAAATCTTGTAAGATACTTTATTTGGAAAATTTTGACAAAAGATATAATACAAAAAGAGGATGAATATCTTGTTAAAGTTCTGCTATGGGCAAGTAAAAGAGAAATAACAAGGTTATGGTATAAAGCAGAACCAGTGACCGCGGTTCTGCAGAAGAAATATTTGTAATGGAAAAAATGACATATAAACTACGATTACAAGAGACACAATTTCAGGAAAAATGGGAAAAATGGACAGATTATAGAGCACAGCAAGAGGACACCACCATCCCCACTGGACAATAAGGACATTGATATGAGAATAATTGCTTTGTGAAGTTTGTAAAACCTGACACTGTAATTGTTGACGGAATTTTCATTTTTTTTTTTAAACCCAGAAATGTGTAAATGTGTTTAAAGTTGTCCCAGCCCCGGCTGCTCGTTGACCTGCTGCTGCGTGTGTGTGCAGGTGGTGAAGGCCTACGACCACCATGAGCAGGAGTGGGTGGCCATCAAGATCATCAAGAACAAAAAGGCTTTTTTAAACCAGGCTCAGATTGAACTACGCCTGCTGGAGCTCATGAACAAGCACGACACTGAGATGAAATATTACATAGGTGAGAGCGTCTGACGTGCATCTACCCACACCTGTGACACTTTCTGAATGTACCCGGAGATCAGCAGCACAGAGGAGATTCTAGTCAGTCTGAATACATGGAACCAGGGCTGGGGATCCATTCTAATGCCAAGAATCGACTCTATTAGGATTCTTAAGATTCAGAATCGAGATTTGATTTGATTCAATTTGATTCCGATATGGAATTGGGTTAGTGTTATTAAAACTGTTTGTTCAGCTGTTGCATGAATTATGACTGTAGTTCTGCAACATATTACTACTAGTATCATATTGAGATTCAACAGCAAGTATTGCAGCTAATGATGCTGTAAGGACCAATCAGCTCCCAGAATGCTGATAGAACTGAAACAGAAACATCGTGGGGCAGAATTACCAAACAGATCCAGGGCAGCAAATAGTATGAAATCGGTTTTATTTTTTCCATTTTCGGTCTATTTCGGTCTTTAATTTTTGAGAATTTGTTTTTTTAGCATTTTATGCAAATGTAACCCCAAGAGAGTATATAAAGTAATGAAATATAGACAATTTATGCAATTACACCTGAAAACTTTAATGTTTTCATACCAGGCAAAAACATTGTGTCCAACAAAACATTCCTTTTTTGGGCATAAACAAAAAAATTCCAAAAGTTTTAATGTAATGATGAAAAAAAATCGATCTTTAGACATACTAATCTATTTTTAGGAATTAATATGGGAATCGATTTAGAATCTGAAAATTGATTTTTCCAACACCGGCCGACATGTTAGCCTGTTAGAGAGATGATGTTTGTTCCTAGCCTGACTGTGGTTTCTGTGCATCTCTTAACCTTGGTCCCTGTCTCCCATTTGTCTGTCTGTCCGTCCACCTGCCTCTGTGCAGTCCACCTGAAGCGTCACTTTATGTTTAGGAACCATCTCTGTTTGGTCTTTGAGCTGTTGAGCTACAACCTGTATGACCTGCTGAGGAACACCAACTTCAGAGGGGTTTCCCTCAACCTCACCAGGAAATTTGCACAGCAGCTCTGTACAGGTGGGTGCACACACACACACACACACACACACACACACACACACGCGCCACACGCTCCCATGTCCTTCACTTCACCCTTTTCTGGTTGGTAACCATGGAAACAGGCTTGTCACCGTGGAGGTTAGTGGTCTCCGGCCCACAAACTTAGGGCTGTCACATTCCTGGTCCGTGTTTGTCCAGGCAGCAGGTGGAGTGGACGTCCCAGGCCTCCACCTTTCACTGCCACCACATTCCCCATGCTTCACAATGTCACCTTGGGGTGCCAGGCCCAGAGGACGGCAGCTTTATGTTGATCTTTCTCAGATCCGGCCCAAGGCAGAAGAGAACTAAGCAGCTGCTTAGAGCCCCATGACCACTAGGGGGCCCCCAAGAGTTAAAAAATACAATTCTTTTATGTGCGAGTGATTATTCATACATTATCAAAGGTATGTTATGGTACAAAAACACAATAATTAATAATAATTAATATTATTAAGATTAAGATTTTAATTATAATTGTAGTTTTTGTAGTACTTTGTTGTTGCAATTAATTGTTGTTGTTCCACTTCAAATTGTTGTTGTACATTGCTGTTGCAGTTTATTTAAAACCAAAAATAAAGTAGACCTGTTTACAGTAAATGGTTTATAAATAATCTATTTGATTATTTAGTTTCTTTTAGTAGGCCTACACTGTAGATGACACTCTGTATCACACTTAGTACTATATCACTTTAAATATTAAGTGCAAATCAACCCCAGGCTCTTGTAGCTGAATTTGCTCCATTTCAGATTAAAAACCATAGATGGTAAAAACCTGCCAGGCTGACAGTACGATGATGGAAACAACTCTGCTGCAACTGTGCAGCTCTCTGACCTTTGACCTGTTGCTTCTCTGTGTGGCCAGTAGGGGCAGTTGCTGACTTTGTAAAATATTAATTGAAAGATTTTTCTGCAAGTTTGTTAATCTGTTGTTGCTTCCATGGTCTTAATCCCTGTGGATTACAATCTAACTACAACAAAAAGTTCTTCCATCTAGTTTTACAAGTGTATTTGTAATGACAGGGAAGAACATGAAATAAGTTTATAGTGGGTGTGTGAATGATCAATAATCAGTATTATTGGCAGTAATAGAGGGCCCCAAAATCACATTTTGTTCAGGGCCCCATTGAGGCTTGGGCCGGCCCTGATCTTTGTGGCCGAGCAAAGCAGAACCCCAAAGATAAACCTCAAGCTGCAGGCCTGGCAGTAAGCTCCGCCCACATGCACCTGCTAATCCCTCCCACAGGCCTTTGCTTCAGGTGGTTCCGCCAGAACATTCATTCCTCATGTTACCAGTATGTTATAGGTTATATACCGTATGTAGTATAGGCAAAAACAACGACTATACAAATTATAATAAAACATGTTATTTCATGACATTCAGAGCCATGAAATAACATATCAGAGGCAGATAAGAGGCAGATAAGAGCGGAATGCACAATAAATGACAATAAAATACTAGGGAAGAGTATTAGGGTCATGCAGGAGAAAAAATATTTTGGAAATTTCGTGAATAAAGTCGAAATTTCAAGAATAAAGTCGAAATTTCAACATTTCAACTTTTTTCTCGTCATTTCGACTTTTTTCTTGAAATTGTACTTCAACATTAATCTCGCCATTTTGAGTTTTTACTCGACATTGACTTTTTTCTCGAAGTGCATAATGAAAAAAAAATCTTCCTCCTCTAAAATATTATTTTTATTTTTCTCCTGCCTGGCCCCGATACTTTTCCGTAATTAAAAATGTTATTTCATGACAGTCAGAGTGTCAGAATGCACAATAAATGACAATAAAATACAGATACCACAGCAGTAAAAATTATAAGCAATATATGGATTAAGAAGCGATTTTTGACGTTGTGAAAGAGTTTTTAAAGCAGCTAGTAAATCTAGAACTGTTTCAAACTTGTATGAATTTCTTTCTATGCTGTATTTCCTAGATCCATGTGAAACATGAATATTGAGTTTGCAGTGTCCTGACTCTTTGCTTTGGTTTGCAGCGTTATTATTCCTGGCCACACCAGAGCTGTCAATCATCCACTGCGACCTGAAACCAGAGAACATCCTGCTGTGTAATCCCAAAAGGTCTGCCATTAAAATAGTGGACTTTGGATCATCCTGCCAGCTCGGTCAGAGGGTGAGCATCATCTGGTCCTCTCATGAACCCCCCCCCCGACGGTTTAAACACTAGCCCACTGAAACAAGGCTGCAGTGAATTAGAAAGACAACGTAGAAGTGAAAGTGGTCCTTGAATACGCAGCAGAGGAGGAGGGGGGGGGGGTGACAATAACAGCTGCACTGCAGGTGAACTGGGGACAGACTTGCTGGTCCTGATTCTCTGCTCTGGTCCTCTTCCAGATCTATCAGTACATCCAGAGCAGGTTTTACCGCTCTCCTGAGGTCCTGCTGGGGATGCCGTACGACCTGGCCATCGACATGTGGTCTCTGGGATGCATCCTGGTGGAGATGCACACGGGAGAACCTCTCTTCAGCGGCTCCAACGAGGTAAAAACCTCCACAATCAAACGCTTCACCGTGGTCAACGCTGACGTCTCTCTGCAGCGCTGGATCATCTCCGTCGTCTTCACATCTTACTTCCCCCGGACCAGATGAGAACTGAACATGAGAGCCACGGTTACATGATGTTTTTTATTCAGAATTAATTATTCTGAATTAAATAATTCAAAATTAAACTATTTTCCTTAGAGTTTACATGGAAATATTAATTCTGAATTGAGGTTTACATGGAAAACACGTTTGATGGTCTTTCTCCAATTCCTCTCCAGGTCTGGGGGTTGGGAAGGTTCTGATTGGATAGGGGGGGGGACCGGAAGTTAAACTACCGGAAGAAAAACTAACTTAGAACACAACTTACAACTTTGAAAAGATCACAATTTTGATGTTTCCTGTTTCCATCTGTTTTTTTAATTATTTCTATTTATTAAATAAATGGTCTCTGCTCTTGACCAGCGTTTACTCCTGCTGCCATCTTGAAACTTTGTTTGGAAAACCAGCCCAGCGAAATATAAGCGTCATGGAGACAGACGGGTGAGGGAACGAGCAGAAAGAAAGACCAGAATTAATTTAAAGAGGAATGAGTGGATACATGATCACGGAATTATTCTATTCGGATTTAAAATCGGAATAAACCAGCCCCTTACTTCGGAATTAAAGGGGACCTATTATGGCATTTAATGTATATTTTAAACAGGCATTGAATGTCTTAAAAACAATCTAAAGCTTGTTTTTTCTACATAAAACAGAAAGTCAGCCTGTGGGCCATGTCTCTAGTTTTACCGCTTCTAACCTCCTTCTCTATGAGGGATTCTGAGTGGGCGGGGCTATGATAATGAGGCTCTGTGCTGATTGGCTGCTTGAATGACGTGTAGCAGGGGAGGGAACAAAGCCTCTCCGGGCTGAAGAGCAGCGGCTGCGTACACAAAACGTCTCCCATGCGAGGGAGCTTCTGCGACAAAATCAATTCCATTACTTTATTTTTTTTGTATTGGACTTTCCTAACTGGCTGCTAGTTTAACGGTTTCAGTGTGGACAGAGAGAGTTTAACGGTTTCAGTGTGGACAGAGAGAGTTTAACAGTTTCAGTGTGGACAGAGAGAGTTTAACAGTTTCAGTGTGGACAGAGAGAGTTTAACAGTTTCAGTGTGGACAGAGAGAGTTTAACAGTTTCAGTGTGGACAGAGAGAGTTTAACAGTTTCAGTGTGGACAGAGAGAGTTTAACAGTTTCAGTGTGGACAGAGAGAGTTTAACAGTTTCAGTGTGGACAGAGAGAGTTTAACAGTTTCAGTGTGGACAGAGAGCGTCCAATGTCACGCAGCTCGACACGATAGTCGGACGCTCGCATGCAGTTATGACACGGTGAAAACGGATCTTATAGCCTGATTTACGGTTCTGCGTTAAATCGACACGTACCCTACGCCGTAGGCTCTGCGTTGGTGAAACGCGGAACCATAAATCAGCCTTTAGTTCCCTGAAGAGGGAACGGGTCACCTCGTCTTCACACTAATTCACACAGGAAGATTTAATTGAATTCTAAACAGGTACACCACAGTTATTTACTCCGATTCCTCATCATTTCATTTCTTATGTTACAAGACAGATGAATCATGTTAACTGTAAAGAAATCACAACACTGAAAGTTGTATATAAATGACATTTATGCACTATTGCTGGCTCAAGGAAGGACCGTGCCTTTTCTGAAGGTGTCGTTGAAGCTTCAGGTGCTTGGAAGATCTGAAAACATAAAGAGAAAAAAAATGTATTACGGTACTAATAGAGCCCCCGGGGCTCCTCACCGGTCCGGTGTGTGGCCTCCGGTGCTCCGGAGCTAAGCTAAATACTTGTAGACAAATATAAATAACATAAAAAAATAACGTCACTTACCGCTGACTCGTGTGCAGTTGCCGGGTCCGTACTGTGGGAACTGATACTTTTATGAGGGTAAATGTCGATGCAAAACCTCATTTTAACTCCCTCGCTGTGGAAACAGTCACCGCTTCTGAACAATGGCTGAAGCTCCAGCCGGCGGAGAGAGTTGTGGGCGTGGTTTCAGCAGCGGAGGAGACCTATGGAAATGAGCTCCTATCGTTACGTAACCATAGGCGCAGATCCTGAACGGCTCGTAGAAGTCACGTGACACTGGAAGATTCATCCGGGCGGGGGATACAGACCCTGCAGAAATTCATGGGATTTCCTCCTTCTCTGAGTTGGCAGGCTGAGGGGAGACCACTTTATATATGTTAAAACAAGAAAAAACGTGTTTTTCATAATAGGTCCCCTTTAAGTCTAATTCGGAATGGCCATTTTCATTTGGAATTAGGTGTTTACATGGTAATTTTTACTCATTTTAAATGGGATTTAATGTGTGTGTGTGCAGGTGGACCAGATGAACAAGATTGTGGAGGTTCTGGGGGTCCCACCCGGCCACATGCTGGACACAGCCCCGAAAGCCCGGAAGTATTTTGACAAAATGTCAGATGGTTTGTGGACGGTGAAGAAGAACAAGGATGTCAAGAAGGTAAAGCTTCAGTGTGGTGGAAAGACTATTCTTTGATACATCGCCATTTGGCCGTGGATGATCCTGAATCGATTGTTAAAACTTTTTACGGCATCGCTAATCTAAATGTGAAATAACGTAACATAGATGGAGCGGAACTTAAATGTGCAGCCGGCCATCGGCAGCTTGGTAAGAGTTCCTTGATGAAAGGTAGAAAGTCTGCTAGCAGTGTTGTAAGATGTGGAACTGGAGATGCATCCATGATTCACCTGAACTGAAATGAGCTTCCAAACATTTCCAGGTCTTCTTGAAGATAAGCTTGTAGTCTGTCCAACTGGTTATCCCCCGGTTTCATGGACAGGTATAGCTGAGTATCATCAGCATAGAAATGGACGTTAATGACATTAATATTAGGCTCCGTTTACACGGAGCAAAAACGGTGGTGTTTTCATGCGTTTTGGCCGTTCGTTTACAAGAAAACGAAGCTCAAAGTCTCCAAAAACCATAATTTCTGAAAACTCTGGCCAAAGTGGAGATTTACAAAAACTCTGTCTTCATGTTTGCTTGTAAACGGAGAGAAACGGATATTTAGGCTTCAGAACGTCACATTATGAGACAGAAACGTCACCAGCATCATGAGTGACACCTGTGGTTACAATTAGTTTGGCCACCGTTAATATTTTCTTGTATTTTACCTGTTTTATATTCTAAAGTCACACTTAAAAGTAACTCCGCTTCTCTTACACTCCAAACCAAAGACTCTCGTTCATCTTGGAAGTAAAGCCTGATTTATGGTTCCGCGTTACACCAACGAAGAGCCTACGCCGTAGGCTCTGCGTTGGTGTAAAGCGGAACCATAAATCAGGCTTTACTGGAAGTTACTCGTGTCGTTTGTTGATGTTTTTTTCCAGGATTCTGATTGGCTAGCATGACTTCATCTTCTCGTTACACTGCCCCCTGTAGGTTTGGCTGCTCATAGCACCTTAACAGCTATTTATGCGGGTTTGTGTAAATGAAGAGATTTTGAAAACGATCTCGTGTAAATGATGGAATTTTCAAAACATAGAGGGGGAAATATCCGTTTTTGTAAATACCCGGCTATGTGGAAACGGGGCCTTAGTTAATGGAGGCAAATATAAGGAGGAAAGAACCGATCCAAACGCTGAACCCTGTGGTGGATGGATAGGTGGATGATGGAAGGATGGTCTTCAGAAAATGGTGACACGTGTCCACAGCAGCTTTGGCTTCTCTACTTTGAATCTTTTATTTAATATATATGTTCCGGTCATCTGATTCCGGTCACAGCGGTATTTTACAGTCGGCGTAAACTGCTAGAGTTTGGTGAAAATGCACACATCAAGTAGCTTTGGAAGCAGGATTTTATTCCAGCAGAGATTCATCATCCCCCCTATGTGGACAAAAAGACAGAGGAGACAGCGTTAACTGAAGTGCTGATCCACGTAGACCGGTGCTTCCCGGCCTCTTCCCGGCCTCTTCCCGGCCTCTTCCCGGCCTCTTCCCGGCCTCTTCCCGCTCTCTTCCCGGCCTCTTCCCGGCCTCTTCCCGGCCTCTTCCCGGCCTCTTCCCGCTCTCTTCCCGCTCTCTTCCCGCTCTCTTCCCGGCCTCTTCCCGGCCTCTTCCCGCTCTCTTCCCGCTCTCTTCCCGCTCTCTTCCCGCCCTCTTCCCGCCCTCTTCCCGCCCTCTTCCCGCTCTCTTCCCGCCCTCTTCCCGCCCTCTTCCCGCTCTCTTCCCGCCCTCTTCCCGCCCTCTTCCCGCCCTCTTCCCGGCCTCTTCCCGCTCTCTTCCCGCTCTCTTCCCGCTCTCTTCCCGCTCTCTTCCCGGCCTCTTCCCGCTCTCTTCCCGCTCTCTTCCCGGCCTCTTCCCGCTCTCTTCCCAGCCTCTTCCCGGCCTCTTCCCGGCCTCTTCCCGCTCTCTTCCCGCTCTCTTCCCGCTCTCTTCCCGGCCTCTTCCCACTCTCTTCCCGGCCTCTTCCCGCTCTCTTCCCACTCTCTTCCCGGCCTCTTCCCGCTCTCTTCCCACTCTCTTCCCGGCCTCTTCCCGCTCTCTTCTCGCTCTCTTCCCGGTCTCTTCCTGCTCTCTTCCCGCTCTCTTCCCGCTCTCTCCCCGCTCTCTTCCCGCACTCAGCCCGCTCTCTTCCCGCTCTCTTCCCGCTCTCATCCCGCTCTCATCCCGCTCTCTTCCCGGTCTCTTTCCGGTCTCTTCCCGCTCTCTTCCCGCTCTCTTCCCGCTCTCTTCCCGGCCTCTTCCCGCTCTCTTCCCGCTCTCTTCCCGCTCTCTTCCCGGCCTCTTCCCGGTCTCTTCCCGGTCTCTTCCCGCTCTCTTCCCGGTCTCTTCCCTACACATGCCAGGTCACTGGCCCACAAGATGAAGCTGGGATTGTCTCCAGAAAGATGGCCGGCTGTGTGGTGATGGATTCTGAGAGCTGGCTGGATAATCACATCCCAGACGTAGCAGTGGCCGTATCAGGGTGCTCTTTTCTCCGGGCAGACAGAACAGCAGCGTCTGCTTTGCTCTGTACGTTCACAGTGCCTGGTGTACAGCCATGAAGGTCATTGGTTGGCAAACCTGAAGGACCAGTCAAGGTGTTGGGTTGCAAAATCTGTGCAGACCAATTGGCAAGAGTTTTTCTGGACATTTTCAAGCCGCCCCTGCTGCTTGCTGTAGTCCCTGTCGGCCTAGATCATCTATCATTGTGCCTGGGCCTAAAACATCAGCTGCCTCTTACTCTTAATCCAGTGATGACGAAGAGCTTTGAGAAGATAGTCATAAGGCACATGAAAGACACCGTCCCAGCTGGTCTAGATCATTATCAGTTCACCCACTTATGACACTAGTACCTACTCAGCCCGACTCAACTCGCCTCGCCCTCGTTTCTTTTCAACACCCAGATCAGATGTAGGAGGTTGGAGTGAAGCTGTTGTGATGTATTTGATTGTGTGATCTAAAGGAAGAAAACAACAACACTAAAGATGTAGAACCTGGAGGAGATGATAGATGTGCTGCTGGATCTGTGGCTTGTGTTCGATATCAAGTTAAAAACTGAGAGTGAGAGAAGCTTTTGTTAGTTTGTCTCTGTGCTGCTGAAAAGTCAGCTGGAGCCGTGAGCAGCTATGAAGAGACAGAGCTCCTGGTAGATCTGGTCGTTCCTTATCTCCCGTCTAGATCCCTTTTTAATTCTCTCCTCAGCACCAGGTTTATGAATGTGGCAGGGTGGAGGAGCTGCAGCCACTCAGGCTGACGGGACACAGGTGTGTCCCATCATCCTCTCCACCCTGCCAGCCTTGATAAGGAGGACTGGGAGACAGCTGGGCAGCTGGGTCGGACTGAGAAGCTGCTGCAGGGAAGCAGAAACTGCTGGTCTTGGTGCTTGTGCACGTGTGGTGGTGTCGTGTGTGACAATAAAAGGGTTCTGCACAAAGCTCTCTGTCCTCTCTGTCCTGTCGGTCGGGCCCCGTAGCACTCGCCGTGCTACATTGGCGCCCAACGTGGGGCCAGACAGGATGATCCCTGCCGTGTGGAGCTTCTCCCCGAGCCGCTCCTTGGTTGGCTTGGTCCCATGTTTGTGGCATTGACTACGTTTACATGCAGTCAAAATGTGGGTTATTGCTAATATTCCGGTTACTGAAACATTCGGAATATTCTGTTTACATGGTAATTAATCATTCGGGATATCTGGATCAAACCAGCGACGCACGGAGAACATCATGACGCAATTCCCGTCATTTCTGCTTCTTCTTCCTGAATCCAAATTCAAAACAAATGCTGCTTCACGCAACTTTTCTCTCACCTTCTTGTAAATCTTCTATCCCGGTACTTTCTACCGTCTACAAATGCAGAAATGTTCATATCCTTCATTACATTTATGAAGTGATAAGTCTCCTCCTGGTCTTGGTTTCTCTGTGTTTATAAGAACTTCCTGGACTCAAAAGACCAGGATTCCTTGTGAACAGAACATGAGCAGAAAACAAATTCCTGTTCCGTTTGATGGGGATATTCCGTTTGGCGTTTACATGACCGGATATTCGGGTTTTAAAAGGAGTAACAGGGCTCATATTGGGGTTTTTAAAAACCTGAATATGAGTAAATTCGGGTTATTCAAAGGGCTTATTGGTGTTTACATGGCCGTGCAAATTCTGGTTATTGCCAATATTGGGGTTTTAAAAGGGTTATTGATGCATGGAAACGTAGTCATTGTTGCGCTGGAACCCCCGTCTTCAGTGTTCCTCTTGAGGGGCAGAGGTCGTCACGGTAAATGTTCCTGTCCATCACCCTCTTATGTAGAGAAGTTGTTCTACCACCTGTTTACAGTGGCTGTGGATTTTTTGGGTCATAGTAAACGTTTTTCTAGCAACGCTTTCTGATGTCCAGACTGCTGCTGACCTGACTCTCCATATGTGTGTGTTTGTTCTGCAGGAGTACAAGCCTCCGGCCACTCGACGCCTTCACGAGATCCTGGGTGTGGAGACGGGAGGCCCCGGGGGCCGGAGGGCAGGAGAGCCAGGACACGCCCCCTGTGACTACCTGAAGTTCAAAGGTATGAATCCCTCTGCAGCCCCCCTCCCACCACAAACACCCGGGATCTTGAGTTTTTCTTGGTTGGGGAGAGTTTTTCTTGGTTGGGGAGAGTTTTTCTTGGTTGGGGAGAGCTTTTCTTGGTTGAGGAGAGTTTTTCTTGGTTGGGGAGAGTTTTTCTTGGTTGGGGAGAGTTTTTCTTGGTTGAGGAGAGTTTTTCTTGGTTGAGGAGAGCTTTTCTTGGTTGAGGAGAGTTTTTCTTGGTTGAGGAGAGTTTTTCTTGGTTGATGAGAGTTTTTCTTGGTTGGGGAGAGTTTTTCTTGGTTGAGGAGAGTTTTTCTTGGTTGGGGAGAGTTTTTCTTGGTTGGGGAGAGTTTTTCTTGGTAGAGGAGAGTTTTTCTTGGTTGGGGAGAGTTTTTCTTGGTTGGGGAGAGTTTTTCTTGGTTGGGGAGAGTTTTTCTTGGTTGAGGAGTTTTTCTTGGTTGAGGAGAGTTTTTCTTGGTTGGGGAGAGTTTTTCTTGGTTGAGGAGAGTTTTTCTTGGTTGAGGAGTTTTTCTTGGTTGGGGAGAGTTTTTCTTGGTTGAGGAGAGTTTTTCTTGGTTGAGGAGAGTTTTTCTTGGTTGGGGAGAGTTTTTCTTGGTTGAGGAGTTTTTCTTGGTTGAGGAGAGTTTTTCTTGGTTGGGGAGAGTTTTTCTTGGTTGGGGAGAGTTTTTCTTGGTTGAGGAGTTTTTCTTGGTTGAGGAGAGTTTTTCTTGGTTGGGGAGAGTTTTTCTTGGTTGGGGAGAGTTTTTCTTGGTTGGGGAGAGTTTTTCTTGGTTGAGGAGAGTTTTTCTTGGTTGAGGAGAGTTTTTCTTGGTTGAGGAGTTTTTCTTGGTTGGGGAGAGTTTTTCTTGGTTGGGGAGAGTTTTTCTTGGTTGAGGAGTTTTTCTTGGTTGGGGAGAGTTTTTCTTGGTTGGGGAGAGTTTTTCTTGGTTGAGGAGTTTTTCTTGGTTGGGGAGAGTTTTTCTTGGTTGGGGAGAGTTTTTCTTGGTTGGGGAGAGTTTTTCTTGGTTGAGGAGAGTTTTTCTTGGTTGAGGAGAGTTTTTCTTGGTTGGGGAGAGTTTTTCTTGGTTGGGGAGAGTTTTTCTTGGTTGGGGAGAATTGTTCTTGGTTGGGGAGAGTTTTTCTTGGTTGGGGAGAGTTTTTCTTGGTTGGGGAGAGTTTTTCTTGGTTGGGGAGAATTGTTCTTGGTTGGGGAGAGTTTTTCTTGGTTGAGGAGAGTTTTTCTTGGTTGAGGAGAGTTTTTCTTGGTTGGGGAGAGTTTTTCTTGGTTGGGGAGAGTTTTTCTTGGTTGGGGAGAGTTTTTCTTGGTTGAGGAGAGTTTTTCTTGGTTGGGGAGAGTTTTTCTTGGTTGGGGAGAGTTTTTCTTGGTTGGGGAGAGTTTTTCTTGGTTGAGGAGAGTTTTTCTTGGTTGGGGAGAGTTTTTCTTGGTTGGGGACAGTTTTTCTTGGTTGGGGAGAGTTTTTCTTGGTTGAGGAGAGTTTTTCTTGGTTGGGGAGAGTTTTTCTTGGTTGAGGAGAGTTTTTCTTGGTTGAGGAGTTTTTCTTGGTTGGGGAGAGTTTTTCTTGGTTGAGGAGAGTTTTTGTTGGTTGATGACTGTTTTTCTTGGTTGAGGAGAGTTTTTCTGGGTTGGGGAGAGTTTTTCTGGGTTGGGGAGAGTTTTTCTTGGTTGAGGAGAGTTTTTCTTGGTTGGGGAGAGTTTTTCTTGGTTGGGGAGAGTTTTTCTTGGTTGGGGAGAGTTTTTCTTGGTTGAGGAGAGTTTTTCTTGGTTGGGGAGAGTTTTTCTTGGTTGGGGAGAGTTTTTCTTGGTTGGGGAGAGTTTTTCTTGGTTGAGGAGAGTTTTTCTTGGTTGGGGAGAGTTTTTCTTGGTTGGGGACAGTTTTTCTTGGTTGAGGAGAGTTTTTCTTGGTTGAGGAGAGTTTTTCTTGGTTGAGGAGTTTTTCTTGGTTGGGGAGAGTTTTTCTTGGTTGGGGAGAGTTTTTCTTGGTTGAGGAGAGTTTTTCTTGGTTGGGGAGTTTTTCTTGGTTGGGGAGAGTTTTTCTTGGTTGAGGAGAGTTTTTCTTGGTTGGGGAGAGTTTTTCTTGGTTGAGGAGAGTTTTTCTTGGTTGAGGAGTTTTTCTTGGTTGGGGAGAGTTTTTCTTGGTTGAGGAGAGTTTTTGTTGGTTGATGACTGTTTTTCTTGGTTGAGGAGAGTTTTTCTGGGTTGGGGAGAGTTTTTCTGGGTTGGGGAGAGTTTTTCTTGGTTGAGGAGAGTTTTTCTTGGTTGAGGAGTTTTTCTTGGTTGGGGAGAGTTTTTGTTGGTTGATGACTGTTTTTCTTGGTTGAGGAGAGTTTTTCTGGGTTGGGGAGAGTTTTTCTGGGTTGGGGAGAGTTTTTCTTGGTTGAGGAGAGTTTTTCTGGGTTGGGGAGAGTTTCTTGGTTGGGGAGAGTTTTTCTTGGTTGGTAGAGGAGTTTTTCTTGGTTGGGGAGAGTTTTTCTTGGTTGAGGAGAGTTTTTCTTGGTTGAGGAGAGTTTTTCTTGGTTGGGGAGAGTTTTTCTTGGTTGGGGAGAGTTTTTCTTGGTTGGGGAGAATTGTTCTTGGTTGGGGAGAGTTTTTCTTGGTTGGGGAGAGTTTTTCTTGGTTGAGGAGTTTTTCTTGGTTGGGGAGAGTTTTTCTTGGTTGGGGAGAGTTTTTCTTGGTTGAGGAGAGTTTTTCTTGGTTGGGGAGAGTTTTTCTTGGTTGAGGAGAGTTTTTCTTGGTTGAGGAGTTTTTCTTGGTTGGGGAGAGTTTTTCTTGGTTGAGGAGAGTTTTTCTTGGTTGGGGAGAGTTTTTCTTGGTTGAGGAGAGTTTTTCTTGGTTGAGGAGTTTTTCTTGGTTGGGGAGAGTTTTTCTTGGTTGAGGAGAGTTTTTCTTGGTTGGGGAGAGTTTTTCTTGGTTGGGGAGAGTTTTTCTTGGTTGAGGAGAGTTTTTCTGGGTTGGGGAGAGTTTTTCTGGGCTGGGGAGAGTTTTTCTTGGTTGAGGAGAGTTTTTCTGGGTTGGGGAGAGTTTTTCTTGGTTGGGGAGAGTTTTTCTTGGTTGGTAGAGGAGTTTTTCTTGGTTGGGGAGAGTTTTTCTTGGTTGAGGAGAGTTTTTCTTGGTTGAGGAGAGTTTTTCTTGGTTGGGGAGAGTTTTTCTTGGTTGGGGAGAGTTTTTCTTGGTTGGGGAGAATTGTTCTTGGTTGGGGAGAGTTTTTCTTGGTTGGGGAGAGTTTTTCTTGGTTGGGGAGAGTTTTTCTTGGTTGGGGAGAATTGTTCTTGGTTGGGGAGAGTTTTTCTTGGTTGAGGAGAGTTTTTCTTGGTTGGGGAGAGTTTTTCTTGGTTGAGGACTGTTTGTTCTGGTTGGGGAGAGTTTTTCTTGGTTGGGGAGAGTTTTTCTTGGTTGGGGAGAGTTTTTCTTGGTTGGGGAGAATTGTTCTTGGTTGGGGAGAGTTTTTCTTGGTTGAGGAGAGTTTTTCTTGGTTGGGGAGAGTTTTTCTTGGTTGGGGAGAGTTTTTCTTGGTTGGGGAGAGTTTTTCTTGGTTGGGGAGAGTTTTTCTTGGTTGGGGAGAGTTTTTCTTGGTTGAGGAGAGTTTTTCTTGGTTGGGGAGAGTTTTTCTTGGTTGAGGAGAGTTTTTCTTGGTTGAGGAGTTTTTCTTGGTTGGGGAGAGTTTTTCTTGGTTGAGGAGAGTTTTTCTTGGTTGGGGAGAGTTTTTCTTGGTTGGGGAGAGTTTTTCTTGGTTGAGGAGAGTTTTTCTGGGTTGGGGAGAGTTTTTCTGGGTTGGGGAGAGTTTTTCTTGGTTGAGGAGAGTTTTTCTGGGTTGGGGAGAGTTTTTCTTGGTTGGGGAGAGTTTTTCTTGGTTGGTAGAGGAGTTTTTCTTGGTTGGGGAGAGTTTTTCTTGGTTGAGGAGAGTTTTTCTTGGTTGAGGAGAGTTTTTCTTGGTTGGGGAGAGTTTTTCTTGGTTGGGGAGAGTTTTTCTTGGTTGGGGAGAGTTTTTCTTGGTTGGGGAGAATTGTTCTTGGTTGGGGAGAGTTTTTCTTGGTTGAGGAGAGTTTTTCTTGGTTGGGGAGAGTTTTTCTTGGTTGAGGACTGTTTGTTCTGGTTGGGGAAAGTTTTTCTTGGTTGGGGAGAGTTTTTCTTGGTTGAGGAGAGTTTTTCTTGGTTGAGGAGTTTTTCTTGGTTGGGGAGAGTTTTTCTTGGTTGAGGAGAGTTTTTCTTGGTTGGGGAGAGTTTTTCTTGGTTGAGGAGAGTTTTTCTGGGTTGGGGAGAGTTTTTCTGGGTTGGGGAGAGTTTTTCTTGGTTGAGGAGAGTTTTTCTGGGTTGGGGAGAGTTTTTCTTGGTTGGGGAGAGTTTTTCTTGGTTGGTAGAGGAGTTTTTCTTGGTTGGGGAGAATTGTTCTTGGTTGGGGAGAGTTTTTCTTGGTTGGGGAGAGTTTTTCTTGGTTGGGGAGAGTTTTTCTTGGTTGAGGAGAGTTTTTCTGGGTTGGGGAGAGTTTTTCTGGGTTGGGGAGAGTTTTTCTTGGTTGAGGAGAGTTTTTCTTGGTTGGGGAGAGTTTTTCTTGGTTGAGGAGAGTTTTTCTTGGTTGGGGAGAGTTTTTCTTGGTTGGGGAGAGTTTTTCTTGGTTGAGGAGAGTTTTTCTGGGTTGGGGAGAGTTTTTCTGGGTTGGGGAGAGTTTTTCTTGGTTGAGGAGAGTTTTTCTGGGTTGGGGAGAGTTTTTCTTGGTTGGGGAGAGTTTTTCTTGGTTGGTAGAGGAGTTTTTCTTGGTTGGGGAGAGTTTTTCTTGGTTGAGGAGAGTTTTTCTTGGTTGGGGAGAGTTTTTCTTGGTTGGGGAGAGTTTTTCTTGGTTGGGGAGAATTGTTCTTGGTTGGGGAGAGTTTTTCTTGGTTGGGGAGAGTTTTTCTTGGTTGGGGAGAGTTTTTCTTGGTTGGGGAGAATTGTTCTTGGTTGGGGAGAGTTTTTCTTGGTTGAGGAGAGTTTTTCTTGGTTGGGGAGAGTTTTTCTTGGTTGAGGACTGTTTGTTCTGGTTGGGGAGAGTTTTTCTTGGTTGGGGAGAGTTTTTCTTGGTTGGGGAGAGTTTTTCTTGGTTGGGGAGAATTGTTCTTGGTTGGGGAGAGTTTTTCTTGGTTGAGGAGAGTTTTTCTTGGTTGGGGAGAGTTTTTCTTGGTTGGGGAGAGTTTTTCTTGGTTGGGGAGAATTGTTCTTGGTTGGGGAGAGTTTTTCTTGGTTGAGGAGAGTTTTTCTTGGTTGGGGAGAGTTTTTCTTGGTTGAGGAGAGTTTTTCTGGGTTGGGGAGAGTTTTTCTGGGTTGGGGAGAGTTTTTCTTGGTTGAGGAGAGTTTTTCTGGGTTGGGGAGAGTTTTTCTTGGTTGGGGAGAGTTTTTCTTGGTTGGTAGAGGAGTTTTTCTTGGTTGGGGAGAATTGTTCTTGGTTGGGGAGAGTTTTTCTTGGTTGGGGAGAGTTTTTCTTGGTTGGGGAGAGTTTTTCTTGGTTGAGGAGAGTTTTTCTGGGTTGGGGAGAGTTTTTCTGGGTTGGGGAGAGTTTTTCTTGGTTGAGGAGAGTTTTTCTTGGTTGGGGAGAGTTTTTCTTGGTTGAGGAGAGTTTTTCTTGGTTGGGGAGAGTTTTTCTTGGTTGGGGAGAGTTTTTCTTGGTTGAGGAGAGTTTTTCTGGGTTGGGGAGAGTTTTTCTGGGTTGGGGAGAGTTTTTCTTGGTTGAGGAGAGTTTTTCTGGGTTGGGGAGAGTTTTTCTTGGTTGGGGAGAGTTTTTCTTGGTTGGTAGAGGAGTTTTTCTTGGTTGGGGAGAGTTTTTCTTGGTTGAGGAGAGTTTTTCTTGGTTGGGGAGAGTTTTTCTTGGTTGGGGAGAGTTTTTCTTGGTTGGGGAGAATTGTTCTTGGTTGGGGAGAGTTTTTCTTGGTTGGGGAGAGTTTTTCTTGGTTGGGGAGAGTTTTTCTTGGTTGGGGAGAATTGTTCTTGGTTGGGGAGAGTTTTTCTTGGTTGAGGAGAGTTTTTCTTGGTTGGGGAGAGTTTTTCTTGGTTGAGGACTGTTTGTTCTGGTTGGGGAGAGTTTTTCTTGGTTGGGGAGAGTTTTTCTTGGTTGGGGAGAGTTTTTCTTGGTTGGGGAGAATTGTTCTTGGTTGGGGAGAGTTTTTCTTGGTTGAGGAGAGTTTTTCTTGGTTGGGGAGAGTTTTTCTTGGTTGGGGAGAGTTTTTCTTGGTTGGGGAGAATTGTTCTTGGTTGGGGAGAGTTTTTCTTGGTTGAGGAGAGTTTTTCTTGGTTGGGGAGAGTTTTTCTTGGTTGGGGAGAGTTTTTCTTGGTTGGGGAGAGTTTTTCTTGGTTGGGGAGAGTTTTTCTTGGTTGGGGAGAGTTTTTCTTGGTTGGGGAGAGTTTTTCTTGGTTGGGGAGAGTTTTTCTTGGTTGAGGAGAGTTTTTCTTTCCGTCTCCTCCCACCAACCCTGGGTGTCCAGGCTGAGCCTGGACGCCCCCTAGTGGCTGCAGAGTCTGCAGGGTCTGTGTGGACAGAACCATGTCCCGGTCCCGGTGCTCCAGAACCTCACCCGTCCTCTCTCCCCCACAGACCTGATCCTGCGCATGCTGGACTACGACCCCAAAAGCCGAATCACGCCATTCTACGCCCTGCAGCACAATTTCTTCAAGAAGACGACAGATGAAGGAACCAACACCAGTTCATCCACATCCACCTCTCCTGCCATGGACCACTCCCACTCCACCTCCACCACCAGCTCTGTCTCCAGCTCTGGTGAGGACGGCACCGTCACCCTGAGGCCTCAGAGAGGCAGCAGCTCCATCACACACACTACCTTTACATGCAGTCAACATTCAGGTTAAGGTCAATATTCCACTTACTGAAACATTGGGAATAATCTGTTTCCATGCGTGAGCAAACAGGGTTATCTACGGTGGCTGAAAATAAAAGAAACGCTGTAAACAGAAACAAACGCTGCTGCAAATAAAATAAACACTTTGCAAATAAAATAAACGCTGCAAACGGAAACAAACGCTGCTGCAAATAAAATAAAAAAACGACGCAAATAAAAAAAGCCACAACGGAAGTGAATTACCGGGGACTATTTTTGCCGATGCACCGGTGTTGCACATTAAAAATGACACGTAGCGACGTTGAACACTAACCTTTTCACTTATTTTCTCGTTCGTTGTTCTTCTTATTCCTCGTTCTTCTTATTTCTTCCTTTTCTTCGTCTTCTTCTTCTCCTCTCACGTAAAAAACACTGGTGCATCAGCAAAAATGGTCCCCGGTAATTCACTTCCGTTGTGGCTTTTTTATTTGCGTCGTTTCTTTTTATTTGCAATGGCGGGTCTCGGCCACCGTAGTTATCCCTGTTTACATGATAATTAATCATTTGGGATATCTGGATCAAACCAGCGACGCACGGAGAACATCATGACGCAATTCCAGTCATTTCTGCTTCTTCTTCCTGTATCCAAATCCAAAACAACAACAATAACAGCAGCACGGAGGATAATCGGACCCACTGGTAGCGTTTTGTTTCTTGGTCCTGTAGTTCTCCTTTTCCAGCGTCTTCCAGTGGAGCTTGATCTGGTCTGGTGTTCCTACAAATGCTGCTTCACGCAACTTTCACTCACCTTCTTGTAAATCTTCTATCCCGGTACTTTCTACCGTCTACAAATGCAGAAATGTTCATATCCTTCATTACATTTATGAAGTGATTAGTCTCCTCCTGGTCTTGGTTTCTCCGTGTTTATAAGAACTTCCTGGACTCAAAAGACCAGGATTCCTTGTGGAAAGAACATGTGCAGAAAACAAATTCATATTCCGTTTGGCGTTTACATGACCCAATATTCGGGTTTTCAAAGGAGTAACAGGGGTCATATTCTGGTTTTTAAAAACCCGAATATGAGCAAATTCCAGTTATTCAAAGGGGTTATTGGTGTTTACGTGGCCGTGCAAATTCGGGTTATTGCTAATATTCCAGTTAGAAAAGGCTTATTGATGCATGGAAACATAGTCACAGACATCATGAGGAAATTGTTGTGTCATGGCGTTAACCTGAGCTTCCTTCCTTCCAGGTGGCTCCAGTGGTTCTTCCAACGACAACCGTAACTACCGTTACAGTAACCGCTACTACAACTCTGCTGTTACCCTGTCAGACTACGAGATGACCAGTCCTCAGGTAAACACCTCAGCCGTCTGATGCACAAGCCCAAATCTAAACACCAGAACAAGCTGCTGGTGTAGACAAACCTAACCAAATCATCTGATCAGGGTCTGAATATAGGGGTATACAACCTCACGCACCATGACACCTTTATTCATGGGACTGAGATCATGAAGGCAATACTAATAGAGGGAATGAACATGACATCACAGATGCGACTTCACGGCGGGTTACGCCCACTGAGTGTCAGAAAGACTGAGTGTCAGAAAGACTGAGTGGCAGAAAGACTGAGTGGCAGAAAGACTGAGTGGCAGAAAGACTGAGTGTCAGCGTAAACTTTCAGTTTGAGCAACTGGAAAACATCTAAAATGGGAAAGAGCTGTATCGTTTTACAGACTGACGAAAAATAATCTTAAGAGAGACAAATGGATCACTGCAATTCACAGAAACAGCTGGATTCCAGGCACCGAAACGTGGATTTGTGGTTCCCATTTTGTATCAGGTAATGTTGGATTTTTGGGTAGCTAACGTTAAACGGTCCAATCATAAAGTTCGGTGTCCTCATCACTTTAATTTCTTCTACAAATCCTGCCTTGAAGGAGGACCAAGCGTCAAGACTTTTGTAAGCCTTCAAGCTTTGCTTCGTGTATTTCCCCGGTGTAGAAATTAAGTACATATAAATATCAGGAAACTGGACTCGTGGCCAAATATTAATGTCCATGGACCACTGGTTCTTGGTAACTGTACCAAATATTAATGTCCATGGACCACTGGTTCTTGGTAACTGTACCAAATATGAATGTCCATGGACCACTGGTTCTTGGTAACTGTACCAAATATTAATGTCCATGGACCACTGGTTCTTGGTAACTGTACCAAATATTAATGTCCATGGACCACTGGTTCTTGGTAACTGTACCAAATATTAATGTCCATGGACCACTAGTTCTTGGTAACTGTACCAAATATTAATGTCCATGGACCACTGGTTCTTGGTAACTGTACCAAATATTAATGTCCATGGACCACTGGTTCTTGGTCACTGTACCAAATATTAATGTCCATGGACCACTGGTTCTTGGTAACTGTACCAAATATTAATGTCCATGGACCACTGGTTCTTGGTAACTGTACCAAATATTAATGTCCATGGACCACTGGTTCTTGGTAACTGTACCAAATATTAATGTCCATGGACCACTGGTTCTTGGTAACTGTACCAAATATTAATGTCCATGGACCACTGGTTCTTGGTAACAACACACCTTCACACTGAGTATAATACGCAGTGTCAAGGTGCAAAAAACACCTCGGCACACAAAGCAACAAACATCATCACAAGACTTGCATGTGGGTGTGTGGGGGGGATTGGGGGGGGGAGGGATTCCGGCACAGAACATCCAAGTGATCGGCGCGGCTTTGTGGCGCTCGAAACCCGGAGATTGTGTTGGGGGTCTGATAAGAGGGGGGGCCGGGAAGGCGTTGAGAATGAGGGAGGTGGTTATCAGCAAGTGTGTGTGTAGCGGTAAGTCTGTGAAACTTCGCTCAGAGCTGCTCCTCAGCCAATGTCCTTGATGTTATCAGACGGCTCGGTACAGTTCTGAAACAGGTCCACAGTTGTCCTGGGAGAGGGGAGGGTTAGTGGGGGCAGAGTCCCTTGTTTTCATTCCACCAGGGAGATTGTGACCAGAGCGGTCGGCCAAACCGCTCTGTCAAGGCCAGATTATAGAATCAACAATTATATTGCAAAGAACAGACAGACTCAGTAATTTTCCGTCTGCCTTTAGTCTCTGGTTCATCAATGGCGACTCCAAACAGACAAATTTGTGATCAATTCCTGCCAAGCCGAGAACCAGCAGAACAAGCTCAGAGCCACGGGCAAGCACGGGGGAGGAGGGATGCTGGTCTGGACCTGGACACCTTGGTCCCATGACTGGACCAGGGGGTCCTCCGTAGACCAGAGGCTTCTAGAGTCATGAAAACTAAGATCAGATGATTTCTAGGGCTGGGGATCCATTCAAATG
The DNA here is from genome assembly GCF_033807715.1 of Cololabis saira. Classification (NCBI taxonomy): domain Eukaryota; kingdom Metazoa; phylum Chordata; class Actinopteri; order Beloniformes; family Belonidae; genus Cololabis; species Cololabis saira. The sequence continues at coordinate 1,686,986 of NC_084589.1, forward strand.
TCAAGAATCGATTGGATTCCGATTCTTAAGATTCTGAATTGATTATCAGGATTTGATTTGATCGGATTTGATTCCGATATTGATTTGGGTTAGTGTTAATACAAATTTTTCAGCTGTTGCATGAATTATATGACTGTAGTTCTGCAACATATTAATACTAGTATTGTATTGAGATTCAACAGCAAGTATTGCAGCTAATGATGCTGTAAGGACCAATCAGCTCCCAGAATGCTGATAGAACTGCTTTCAGAAACATCGTGGGGCAGAATTACCAAACAGATCCAGGGAGGAAACAGAGACGGATGAAATCGGTTTTATTTTTTCCATTTTCTGTCTATTTCGGTTTTTAATTTTTGAGAATTTGGTTTTTAGCATTTTATGCAAATGTAACCCCAAGATAGTATATAAAGTAATGAAATATAGATAATTTATGCAATTATAACTGAAAACTTTAATGTTTTCATACATTTAATCATATTTAAAGGCAAAAACATGGCACTAGTTATTCTTGTGCC